>NC_091390.1:5201163-5221163 GCF_038502225.1 Cherax quadricarinatus
TCAATCTAGATTATCCTAGGGTGTGTAGGGCTTGAGTTGTTATTATTATCTTCCTTCAGTGTCTCTACCATCACCTTCACTGTCTCTCCCATCACCTTCACTGTCTCTCCCATCACCTTCACTGTCTCTCCCATCACCTTCACTGTCTCTCCCATCACCTTCACTGTCTCTCCCATCACCTTCACTGTCCCTCCCATAACCTTCACTCTCTCTCCCATCACCTTCACTGTCTCTCCCATCACCTTCACTGTCTCTCCCATCACCTTCACTGTCTCTCCCATCACCTTCACTGTCTCTCCCATCACCTTCACTGTCTCTCCCATCACCTTCACTGTCTCTCCCATCACCTTCACTGTCTCTCCCATCACCTTCACTGTCTCTCCCATCACCTTCACTGTCTCTCCCATCACCTTCACTGTCTCTCCCATCACCTTCACTGTCTCTCCCATCACCTTCACTCTCTCTCCCATCACCTTCACTCTCTCTCCCATCACCTTCACTCTCTCTCCCATCACCTTCACTCTCTCTCCCATCACCTTCACTGTCTCTCCCATCACCTTCACTCTCTCTCCCATCACCTTCACTCTCTCTCCCATCACCTTCACTCTCTCTCCCATCACCTTCACTCTCTCTCCCATCACCTTCACTCTCTCTCCCATCACCTTCACTCTCTCTCCCATCACCTTCACTCTCTCTCCGATCACCTTCACTGTCTCTCCCATCACCTTCACTGTCTCTCCCATCACCTTCACTGTCTCTCCGATCACCTTCACTGTCTCTCCCATCACCTTCACTGTCTCTCCGATCACCTTCACTGTCTCTCCCATCACCTTCACTGTCTCTCCCATCACCTTCACTGTCTCTCCCATCACCTTCACTGTCTCTCCCATCACCTTCACTGTCTCTCCCATCACCTTCACTGTCTCTCCCATCACCATCACTGTCCCTCCCATCACCTTCACTGTCTCTCCCATCACCTTCACTGTCTCTCCCATCACCTTCACTGTCTCTCCCATCACCATCACTGTCTCTCCCATCACCATCACTGTCCCTCCCATCACCTTCACTGTCTCTCCCATCACCTTCACTGTCTCTCCCATCACCTTCACTGTCTCTCCCATCACCTTCACTGTCTCTCCCATCACCTTCACTGTCTCTCCCATCACCATCACTGTCCCTCCCATCACCTTCACTGTCTCTCCCATCACCTTCACTGTCTCTCCCATCACCTTCACTGTCTCTCCCATCACCATCACTGTCTCTCCCATCACCTTCACTGTCTCTCCCATCACCTTCACTGTCTCTCCCATCACCTTCACTGTCTCTCCCATCACCTTCACTGTCTCTCCCATCACCTTCACTGTCTCTCCCATCACCTTCACTGTCTCTCCCATCACCATCACTGTCCCTCCCATCACCTTCACTGTCTCTCCCATCACCTTCACTGTCTCTCCCATCCCATCACCTTCACTGTCTCTCCCATCACCATCACTGTCTCTCCCATCACCATCACTGTCTCTCCCATCACCTTCACTGTCTCTCCCATCACCTTCACTGTCTCTCCCATCACCTTCACTGTCTCTCCCATCACCTTCACTGTCTCTCCCATCACCATCACTGTCTCTCCCATCACCATCACTGTCTCTCCCATCACCTTCACTGTCTCTCCCATCACCTTCACTGTCTCTCCCATCACCATCACTGTCTCTCGCTTCTCCCAGATTTCTTATCCAATCATACGTTTCCCTTTACAGTTTCTTTTATTCTCTCTCTCTCTTTTTCCTCCATCATCACTTATGTTTTTTCTTCCAATTTTTAACGTTTTTGTTTTATTTTTCTTCTTCTCTCAATATTTCCATTTTTTTTTTTTTTTTCTCGTTATCCTTTTTTTCGTTTTATTTTTTTTTGTTTTGGTTACCCATTTTACTAATGTTTCTTTAATTCTTTCTTTATCATCTTTCTTCTCTTCTTCTTTTATTCTTTGTTATTCCTCGTTTTATTGTTTTTATTTTCCTTTTATTATTTTTCTTGTTCCTTTTCATCCTTCATTTCTTGATATTCCCTTTCTTCTCATTTTTCTTCGTCTTGTCCTCTTCTTCCTCTTCTTCATCTTATTTATTCTTATTCATCTTCTTATTCACCTTCTTATTCTTCTTAGTCATCTTCTCATTCATCTTATTCATCTTCTTATTCATCTTATTCATCATCTTATTCATCATCTTATTCATCGTCTTATTCATCTTATTCATCGTCTTATTCATCTTCTTATTCATCTTCTTATTCATCATCTTATTCATCTTCTTATTCATCTTCTTATTCATCTTCTTATTCATCTTCTTATTCATCATCTTATTCATCTTCTTATTCATCTTCTTATTCATCTTCTTATTCATCATCTTATTCATCATCTTATTCATCGTCTTATTCATCATCTTATTCATCTTCTTATTCTTCTTATTCATCTTCTTATTCATCATCTTATTCATCGTCTTATTCATCATCTTATTCATCATCTTATTCATCATCTTATTCATCTTCTTATTCATCATCTTATTCATCATCTTGTCTTGCATAACGTCTAGACCACAGGCGGGGATAGAACCCACGGTCAGAGAGTCTCAAAAACTCCAGACCGTCACGTTAGCCACTGGACCAGCTACCCACAATAAGATTCGTCACTGGAGATTCATCAGTAAAAACTTGCATTTGTGGTCACAGTGGTGGCCTATGCTAACCTTCCAATGGAGTAGAAATATACCTAGTTGGATGATTCTTATTGTGACTAGCTGGTAAAGTGGCTAACGCGACGGTATGGAGTTTTGAGACTCTCTGATCGCGGGTTCAAATCCGGCCCGTGGTCTGGTTTGTTTGCAATCGTGTCATTACGATTTCGTGAGTCATAGCGTCTATTATACTGACTTACCGAGAGAGAGAGAAACGAGATAGATAACGAGAGAATGAGAGAACGAGAGAGTAAACGAAACAATGAGACACACATCGAGAGAATGAGAGACAACGAGAGAATGAGGGAACGAGAAAAAGGGAAAGAGACAGAACGGGAGAGAGAGAGACGCGTGATAATCAGATGGATGACACTGCTGTCAGTCACTGGAAAAATCCTTGAGACAATAATCTCACGACAAGTGACGGCACCTTATTCGTGACTGTCAATTTGACTACGAAATGAAAATGTTCACTTCTCTCCAGTATGTGGCACCAGTTCACTTCTCTCTAGCATGTGGCACCAGTTCACTTCTCTCCAGTATGTGGCACCAGTTCACTTCTCTCTAGTATGTGGCACCAGTTCACTTCTCTCCAGTATGTGGCACCAGTTCACTTCTCTCCAGAATGTGGTACCAGTTCACTTCTCTCCAGTATGTGGGACCAGTTCACTTCTCTCCAGTATGTGGGACCAGTTCACTTCTCTCCAGTATGTGGCACCAGTTCAATTCTCTCCAGAACGTGGTACCAGTTCACTTCTCTCCAGTATGTGGGACCAGTTCTCTTCTCTCCAGTATGTGGGACCAGTTCACTTCTCTCCAGAACGTGGTACCAGTTCACTTCTTTCCAGTATGTAAGACCAGTTCACTTCTCTCCAGTATGTGGGACCAGCTCACTTCTCTCCAGAACGTGGTACCAGTTCACTTCTCTCCAGAACGTAGTACCAGTTCACTTCTCTCCAGTATGTGGGACCAGTTCACTTTTCTCCAGTATGTGACACCAGTTCACTTCTCTCCAGTAAGTGGCACCAGTTCACTTCCATCCAGTATGTGGCACCGGTTCACTTCTCTCCAGTATGTGGCACCAGTTCACTTCTCTCCAGTATGTGGCACCAGTTCACTTCTCTCCAGTATGTGGCACCAGTTCACTTCCATCCAGTATGTGGCAACGGTTCACTTCTCTCCAGTATGTGACACCAGTTCACTTCTCTCAAGGATGTGGCACCAGTTCACTCCTCTCCAGTATGCGGCACCAGTTCACTCCTCTCCAGTATGTGGCACAGGTTCACTTCTCTCCAGTTTTTGGCCCCACTTCACTTCTCTCCAGTATGTGGCACCAGTTCACTCCTCTCAAGTATGTGGCACCGGTTCACTTCTCTCAAGTATGTGGCACCAGTTCACTCCTCTCAAGTATGTGGCACCGGTTCACTCCTAACCCGGTATGTGGCAACGGTTCACTTCTCTCAAGCATGTGGCACCGGTTCACTTCTCTCCAGTACGTGGCACCAGTTCACTTCTCTCCAGTACGTGGCACCAGTTCACTTCCCTCCAGTATGTGGCACCAATTCACTTCTCTCCAGTACGTGGCACCGGTTCACTCCTCTCCAGTATGTAGCACCGGTTCACTCCTCTCCAGTATGTGGCACCGGTTCACTTCTCTCTAGTATGTGGCACCGGTTCACTCCTATCCAGTACGTGGCACCGGTTCACTCCTCTCCAGTATGTGGCACCGGTTCACTCCTCTCCAGTATGTGGCACCGGTTCACTCCCCTCCGGTATGTGGCACCGGTTCACTCCTCTCCAATATGTGGCACAGGTTTACTCCTCTCCAGTATGTGGCACTTCACTTCTCTATACAATGTGGCACCGGTTCACTCCTCTCCAGTATGTGGCACTGGCTCACTTATCTCCAGTACGTGGCACCGGTTCACTCCTCTCCAGTATGTGGCACCGGTTCACTCCTAACCCGGTATGTGGCAACGGTTCACTTCTCTCAAGCATGTGGCACCGGTTCACTTCTCTCCAGTATGTGGCACCAGTTCACTTCTCTCCAGTATGTGGCACCGGTTCACTCCTATCCAGTATGTGGCACCGGTTCACCCCTCTCCAGCATATGGCACCACTTCACTTCTCTCCAGTATGTGGCACCGGTTCACTCCTCTCCAGTATGTGGCACCGGTTCACTTCTCTCGAGTATGTGGTACCAGTTCACTCCTCTCCAGTATGTATCACCGGTTCACTCCTCTCCATTATGTGGCACCGGTTCATTCCTCTCCAGTATGTGGCACCAGTTCACTTCTCTCCAGTATGTGGCGCCAGTTCACTTCTCTCCAGTATGTGGCACCAGTTCACTCCTCTCCAGTATGTGACACCGGTTCACTTCTCTCCAGTATGTGGGACCAGTTCACTTCTCTCCAGTATGTGGGACCAGTTCACTTCTCTCCAGAACGTGGTACCAGTTCACTTCTCTCCAGAACGTAGTACCAGTTCACTTCTCTCCAGTATGTGGGACCAGTTCACTTTTCTCCAGTATGTGGCACCAGTTCACTTCTCTCCAGTATGTGGCACCAGTTCACATCCATCCAGTATGTGGCACCGGTTCACTTCTCTCCAGTATGTGGCACCAGTTCACTTCTCTCCAGTATGTGGCACCAGTTCACTTCTCTCCAGTATGTGGCACCAGTTCACTCCTCTCCAGTATGTGGCACCGGTTCACTTCTCTCCAGTATGTGGGACCAGTTCACTTCTCTCCAGTATGTGGGACCAGTTCACTTCTCTCCAGAACGTGGTACCAGTTCACTTCTCTCCAGAACGTAGTACCAGTTCACTTCTCTCCAGTATGTGGGACCAGTTCACTTTTCTCCAGTATGTGGCACCAGTTCACTTCTCTCCAGTATGTGGCACCAGTTCACATCCATCCAGTATGTGGCACCGGTTCACTTCTCTCCAGTATGTGGCACCAGTTCACTTCTCTCCAGTATGTGGCACCAGTTCACTTCTCTCCAGTATGTGGCACCAGTTCACTTCCATCCAGTTTGTGGCAACGGTTCACTTCTCTCCAGTATGTGACACCAGTTCACTTCTCTCAAGGATGTGGCACCAGTTCACTCCTCTCCAGTATGTGGCACCGGTTCACTTCTCTCCAGTACGTGGCACCAGTTCACTTCTCTCCAGTACGTGGCACCAGTTCACTTCTCTCCAGTATGTGGCACCATTTCACTTCTCTCCAGTACGTGGCACCGGTTCACTCCTCTCCAGTATGTGGCACCGGTTCACTCCTCTCCAGAATGTGGCACCGGTTCACTTCTCTCCAATTTTTGGCCCCACTTCACTTCACTCCAATATGTGGCACCAGTTCACTCCTCTCCAGTGTGTGGCACCGGTTCACCCCTCTCCAGCATATGGCACCACTTCACTTCTCTCCAGTATGTGGCATCGGTTCACTCCTCTCCAGTATGTGGCACCGGTTCACTTCTCTCGAGTATGTGGTACCAGTTCACTCCTCTCCAGTATGTATCAGCGGTTCACTCCTCTCCAGTATGTGGCACCGGTTCATTCCTCTCCAGTATGTGGCACCAGTTCACTTATCTCCAGTATGTGGCGCCAGTTCACTTCTCTCCAGTATGTGGCACCAGTTCACTCCTCTCCAGTATGTGGCACCGGTTCACTTCTCTCCAGTAAGTGGCACCAGTTCACTTCTCTCCAGTATGTGGCGCCAGTTCACTTCTCTCCAGTATGTGGCACCAGTTCACTCCTCTCCATTATGTGGCACCGGTTCACTTCTCTCCAGTATGTGGCACCAGTTCACTTCTCTCCAGAATGTGGCACCGGTTCACTCTTCTTCGGTACGTGGCACCGGTTCACTCCTCTCCAGTATCTGGCACCGTTTCACTCCTCTCCAGTATGTGGCACCAGTTCACTCCTCTCCAGTACGTGGCACCGGTTCACTCCTCTCCAGTATGTGGCACCGGTTCACTCCCCTCCAATATGTGGCACCAGTTCACTCCTCTCCAGTATGTGGCACCAGTTCAGTCCTCTCCATTACGTGAGACCGGTTCACTTCTTTCCAGTATGTGGCACCAGTTTAGTTCTCTTCAGTATGTGGCAACAGTTCACTTCTCTCCAGTATGTGGCACCGGTTCAGTCCTCTGCAGTATGTTGTACCGGTTCACTCCTCTCCAGTATGTGGCACCAGTTTACTTCTCTACAGTATGTGGCACCGGTTAACGTCTCTCCAGTATGTGGCACCAGTTCACTCCTCTCCAGTATGTGGCACAAGTTCACTCCTCTCCAGTATGTGGCACCAGTTCACTCCTCTCCAATATGTGCCACAAGTTCACTTCTGTCCAGTATGTGGCACCAGTTCACTTCTCTCCAGTATGTGGCACCAGTTCACTTTTCTCCAGTATGTGGCGCCAGTTCACTTCTAACCAGTATGTGGCACCAGTTCACTTTTCTCTAGTATGTGGCACCAGTTCACTTCTCTAAAGTATATGGCACCAGATCATTCCTTTCCAGTATGTCTCACCGGTTCACTCCTCTCCAGTATGTTGCCCCAGTTCACTCCTCTCCAGTATGTTGCACCAGTTCACTCCTCTCGAGTGTATGGCACCAGTTCATTCCTCTCCAGTAAGTGGCACCAGTTCACTAATCTCCAGTATGTAGCACAGGTTCACTCCTCTCCATTATATGGCATCAATTCACTTCTCTCCTGTATGTGGCATCAATTCACTTCTCTCAAGTATGTGGCACCAGTTCACTTCTCTCCATTATGTGAGACCGGTTCACTTCTTTTCAGTATGTGGCACCAGTTCACTTCTCTCTAGTATGTGGCACCAGTTCACTTCTATCCAGTATGTGGCACCACTTCACTTCCCTCCAGTATGAGGCACCGGTTCACTCCTCTCCAGTATGTGGCACTGGTTCATTTCTCTCCAGTATGTGCCACCAGTTCACTTCTCTTCAGTATGTGGCACCAGTTCTCTTCTCTCCTGTATGTGGCACCAGTTCACTTCTCTCCAGTAAGTGGTACCAGTTCACTTCTGTACAGTATGTGACACCGGTTCACTCCCCTCCAGTATGTGGCACCGGTTCACTCCCCTACAGTATGTGGCACCGGATCCCTCCTCCCCAGTATGTGGGACTGGTTCACTTCTCTCTAGCATGTGGCACCAGTTCACTTCTCTCCGGTATGAGGCACCAGTTCACTTCTCTCCAGTATGTGGCACAAGTTCACTCCTCTCCAGTATGTGGCACCAATTCACTTCTCTCCAGTATGTGGCACCAGTTCACTTTTCTCCAGTATGTGGCGCCAGTTCACTTCTATCCAGTATGTGGCACCAGTTCATTTCTCTCTAGTATGTGGCACCAGTTCACTTCTCTAAAGTAAATGGCACCAGATCATTCCTCTCCAGTATGTCTCACATGTTCACTCCTCTCCAGTATGTTGCCACAGTTCACTCCTCTCCAGTATGTTGCACCAGTTCACTCCTCTCGAGTATATGGAACCAGTTCATTCCTCTCCAGTAAGTGGCACCAGTTCACTAATCTCCAGTATGTGGCACCAGATCACTTCTCTCCAGTATGTGGCACCAGTTCACTTTTCTCCAGTATGTGGCGCCAGTTCACTTCTATCCAGTATGTGGCACCAGTTCATTTCTCTCTAGTATGTGGCACCAGTTCACTTCTCTAAAGTATATGGCACCAGATCATTCCTCTCCAGTATGTCTCACCGGTTCACTCCTCTCCAGTATGTTGCCACAGTTCACTCCTCTCCAGTATGTTGCACCAGTTCACTCCTCTCGAGTATATGGAACCAGTTCATTCCTCTCCAGTAAGTGGCACCAGTTCACTAATCTCCAGTATGTGGCACCAGATCACTTCTCTCCAGTATGTAGCACCAGTTCACTCCTCTCCAGTACGTGGCACCAGTTCACTTCTGTCCAGCATGTGGAACCAGTTCACTCCTTTTCAGTATGTGGCACCAGTTCAGTCCTCTCCATTATGTGGGACCGGTTCACTTCTTTCCAGTATGTGGCACCAGTTTAGTTCTCTTCAGTATGTGGCAACAGTTCACTTCTCTCCAGTATGTGGCACCGTTTCAATCCTCTGCAGTATGTTGTACCGGTTCACTCCTCTCCAGTATGTGGCACCAGTTACTTCTCTACAGTATGTGGCACCGGTTAACGCCTCTCCAGTATGAGGCACCAGTTCACTCTTCTCCAGTATGTGGCACCAGTTCACTCCTCTCCAGTATGTGGCACCAGTTCACTCCTCTCCAATATGTGGCACAAGTTCACTCCTCTCCAGTATGTGGCACCAGTTCACTTCTCTCCAGTATGTGGCACCAGTTCACTTCTCTCCAGTATGAGGCACCGGTTCACTCCTCTCCAGTATGTGGCACTGGTTCATTTCTCTATAGTATGTGGCACCGGATCACTCCTCTCCAGTATGTGGCACTGGTTCACTTCTCTCCAGTATGTGGCACCAGTTCACTTCTCTCCAGTATGTGGCACAAGTTCACTTCTCTCCAGTAAGTGGTACCAGTTCACTTCTGTCCAGTATGTGGCACCGGTTCACTCCCCTCCAGCATGTGGCACAGGATCACTCCTCTCCTGTATGTGGCACTGGTTCAATTTCTCTAGTATGTGGCACCAGTTCACTTCTCTCCAGTATATGGCACCAGATCATTCCTCTCCAGTATGTCTCACCGGTTCACTCCTCTCCAGTATGTTGCACCAGTTCATTCCTCTCCATTAAGTGGCACCAGTTCACTAATCTCCAGTATGTAGCACAGGTTCACTCCTCTCCAGTATGTGGCATCAATTCACTTCTCTCAAGTATGTGGCACCAGTTCACTTCTCTCCAGTATGTGGCACAAGTTCACTTCTGTCCAGTATGTGGCACCAGTTCACTTCTCTCCAGTATGTGGCACAACTTCACTTCTCTCCAATATGTGGCACCAGTTCACTTCTCTCCAGTATATGGCACCAGTTCACTTCTCTCTAGTATGTGGCAACAGTTCACTTCTCTCTAGTATGTGGCACCAGTTCACTTCTCTCCAGTATGTGGCCCCAGTTCACTTCTCTCCAGTATGTGGCCCCAGTTCACTTCTTTCCAGTATGTGGCAACAGGTCACTCCTCTCCAGTATGTGGCACCAGTTCACTTCTCTCCAGTATGTGGCACAAGTTCACTTCTGTCCAGTATGTTGCACCACTTCACTTCTCTCCAATTTGTGGCTCAGTTCACTTTTCTCCAGTATGTGGCACCAGTTCACTTCCCTCCAGTATGTGGCACCGGTTCATTCCCCTGCTGTGAGTGGCACCGGTTCACTCCTCTCCAGTATGTGGCTCCAGTTCACTTTTCTCTAGTATGTGGCACCGATTCACTCCTCTCCTGTATGTGGCACCAGTTAACTTCTCTCCAGCATTTTGCACCTTTTCACTCCTCACCAGTATGTGGCACCAGTTCACTTCTCTCCAGTATGTTGCACCAGTTCACTTCTCTCCAGTATGTGACACCAATTCACTTCTATCCATTATGTGGCACCAGTTCACTTCTCTTCAGTATGTGGCACCAGTTCACTCATCTCTAGTATGAGGCACGAGTTCACTTCTCATCAGTATGTGGCACCAGTTCACTTCTCTTCAGTATGTGGCACTATTTCACTTCTCTCCAGTATGTGGCACCAGTTCACTCCTCTCCAGTATGTGGCACAAGTTCACTCCTCTCCAGTATGTGGCACCAGTTCACTCCTCTCCAATATGTGCCACAAGTTCACTTCTGTCCAGTATGTGGCATCAGTTCACTTCTCTCCAGTATGTGGCACCAGTTCACTTTTCTCCAGTATGTGGCGCCAGTTCACTTCTAACCAGTATGTGGCACCAGTTCACTTTTCTCTAGTATGTGGCACCAGTTCACTTCTCTAAAGTATATGGCACCAGATCATTCCTTTCCAGTATGTCTCACCGGTTCACTCCTCTCCAGTATGTTGCCCCAGTTCACTCCTCTCCAGTATGTTGCACCAGTTCACTCCTCTCGAGTGTATGGCACCAGTTCATTCCTCTCCAGTAAGTGGCACCAGTTCACTAATCTCCAGTATGTAGCACAGGTTCACTCCTCTCCATTATATGGCATCAATTCACTTCTCTCCTGTATGTGGCATCAATTCACTTCTCTCAAGTATGTGGCACCAGTTCACTTCTCTCCATTATGTGAGACCGGTTCACTTCTTTTCAGTATGTGGCACCAGTTCACTTCTCTCTAGTATGTGGCACCAGTTCACTTCTATCCAGTATGTGGCACCACTTCACTTCCCTCCAGTATGAGGCACCGGTTCACTCCTCTCCAGTATGTGGCACTGGTTCATTTCTCTCCAGTATGTGCCACCAGTTCACTTCTCTTCAGTATGTGGCACCAGTTCTCTTCTCTCCTGTATGTGGCACCAGTTCACTTCTCTCCAGTAAGTGGTACCAGTTCACTTCTGTACAGTATGTGACACCGGTTCACTCCCCTCCAGTATGTGGCACCGGTTCACTCCCCTACAGTATGTGGCACCGGATCCCTCCTCCCCAGTATGTGGGACTGGTTCACTTCTCTCTAGTATGTGGCACCAGTTCACTTCTCTCCGGTATGAGGCACCAGTTCACTTCTCTCCAGTATGTGGCACAAGTTCACTCCTCTCCAGTATGTGGCACCAATTCACTTCTCTCCAGTATGTGGCACCAGTTCACTTTTCTCCAGTATGTGGCGCCAGTTCACTTCTATCCAGTATGTGGCACCAGTTCATTTCTCTCTAGTATGTGGCACCAGTTCACTTCTCTAAAGTAAATGGCACCAGATCATTCCTCTCCAGTATGTCTCACATGTTCACTCCTCTCCAGTATGTTGCCACAGTTCACTCCTCTCCAGTATGTTGCACCAGTTCACTCCTCTCGAGTATATGGAACCAGTTCATTCCTCTCCAGTAAGTGGCACCAGTTCACTAATCTCCAGTATGTGGCACCAGATCACTTCTCTCCAGTATGTGGCACCAGTTCACTTTTCTCCAGTATGTGGCGCCAGTTCACTTCTATCCAGTATGTGGCACCAGTTCATTTCTCTCTAGTATGTGGCACCAGTTCACTTCTCTAAAGTATATGGCACCAGATCATTCCTCTCCAGTATGTCTCACCGGTTCACTCCTCTCCAGTATGTTGCCACAGTTCACTCCTCTCCAGTATGTTGCACCAGTTCACTCCTCTCGAGTATATGGAACCAGTTCATTCCTCTCCAGTAAGTGGCACCAGTTCACTAATCTCCAGTATGTGGCACCAGATCACTTCTCTCCAGTATGTAGCACCAGTTCACTCCTCTCCAGTACGTGGCACCAGTTCACTTCTGTCCAGCATGTGGAACCAGTTCACTCCTTTTCAGTATGTGGCACCAGTTCAGTCCTCTCCATTATGTGGGACCGGTTCACTTCTTTCCAGTATGTGGCACCAGTTTAGTTCTCTTCAGTATGTGGCAACAGTTCACTTCTCTCCAGTATGTGGCACCGTTTCAATCCTCTGCAGTATGTTGTACCGGTTCACTCCTCTCCAGTATGTGGCACCAGTTACTTCTCTACAGTATGTGGCACCGGTTAACGCCTCTCCAGTATGAGGCACCAGTTCACTCTTCTCCAGTATGTGGCACCAGTTCACTCCTCTCCAGTATGTGGCACCAGTTCACTCCTCTCCAATATGTGGCACAAGTTCACTCCTCTCCAGTATGTGGCACCAGTTCACTTCTCTCCAGTATGTGGCACCAGTTCACTTCTCTCCAGTATGAGGCACCGGTTCACTCCTCTCCAGTATGTGGCACTGGTTCATTTCTCTATAGTATGTGGCACCGGATCACTCCTCTCCAGTATGTGGCACTGGTTCACTTCTCTCCAGTATGTGGCACCAGTTCACTTCTCTCCAGTATGTGGCACAAGTTCACTTCTCTCCAGTAAGTGGTACCAGTTCACTTCTGTCCAGTATGTGGCACCGGTTCACTCCCCTCCAGCATGTGGCACAGGATCACTCCTCTCCTGTATGTGGCACTGGTTCAATTTCTCTAGTATGTGGCACCAGTTCACTTCTCTCCAGTATATGGCACCAGATCATTCCTCTCCAGTATGTCTCACCGGTTCACTCCTCTCCAGTATGTTGCACCAGTTCATTCCTCTCCATTAAGTGGCACCAGTTCACTAATCTCCAGTATGTAGCACAGGTTCACTCCTCTCCAGTATGTGGCATCAATTCACTTCTCTCAAGTATGTGGCACCAGTTCACTTCTCTCCAGTATGTGGCACAAGTTCACTTCTGTCCAGTATGTGGCACCAGTTCACTTCTCTCCAGTATGTGGCACCACTTCACTTCTCTCCAATATGTGGCACCAGTTCACTTCTCTCCAGTATATGGCACCAGTTCACTTCTCTCTAGTATGTGGCAACAGTTCACTTCTCTCTAGTATGTGGCACCAGTTCACTTCTCTCCAGTATGTGGCCCCAGTTCACTTCTCTCCAGTATGTGGCCCCAGTTCACTTCTTTCCAGTATGTGGCAACAGGTCACTCCTCTCCAGTATGTGGCACCAGTTCACTTCTCTCCAGTATGTGGCACAAGTTCACTTCTGTCCAGTATGTTGCACCACTTCACTTCTCTCCAATTTGTGGCTCAGTTCACTTTTCTCCAGTATGTGGCACCAGTTCACTTCCCTCCAGTATGTGGCACCGGTTCATTCCCCTGCTGTGAGTGGCACCGGTTCACTCCTCTCCAGTATGTGGCTCCAGTTCACTTTTCTCTAGTATGTGGCACCGATTCACTCCTCTCCTGTATGTGGCACCAGTTAACTTCTCTCCAGCATTTTGCACCTTTTCACTCCTCACCAGTATGTGGCACCAGTTCACTTCTCTCCAGTATGTTGCACCAGTTCACTTCTCTCCAGTATGTGACACCAATTCACTTCTATCCATTATGTGGCACCAGTTCACTTCTCTTCAGTGTGTGGCACCAGTTCACTTCTCTTCAGTATGTGGCACTATTTCACTTCTCTCCAGTATGTGGCACCAATTCACTTCTCTCCAGTATGTGGCACCAGATCTCTCCTCTCCAGTATGTGGCACCAGTTCACTTCTCTCCAGTATGTGGCACCACTTCACTTCTCTCTAGTATGTGGAACCAGTTGGCTCCTCTCCACTATGTGGCACCAGTTCACTTCTCTCCAGTATGTTACACCAGTTCTCTTCTCTCCAGTATGTGGCACCAATTCACTTCTATCCAGTATGTGGCACCAGTTCACTTCTCTTCAGTATGTGGCACCAGTTCACTCATCTCTAGTATGAGGCACGAGTTCACTTCTCTTCAGTATGTGGCACCAGTTCACTTCTCTTCAGTATGTGGCACTATTTCACTTCTCTCCAGTATGTGGCACCAATTCACTTCTCTCCAGTATGTGGCACCAGATCTCTCCTCTCCAGTATGTGGCACCGGTTCACTCCTCTCCAGTATGTGGCACCAGTTCACTTCTCTCCAGTATGTGGCACCAGTTTACTCCTTTCCTGTATGTGGCACCAGTTCACTTCTCTCCCGTATGTGGCACCAGTTCATTTCTCTCCAGTATTTGGAACCAGTTCACTTCTCTCCAGTATGTGGAACCAGTTCACTCCTCTCCAGTATATGGCACCAGTTCACTCCTCTCCAGTATGTGGCTCAGGTTCAATCCTCTCCAGTATGTGGCACCAGTTCAATTCTCTTCAATACGTGGCACCAGTTCACTTCTCTCCAGTATGTGGCACCAGTTCACTGCTCTCCAGTGTGTGGCACCACTTCACTTCTCTGCAGTATGTGGCACCGGTTCACTCCGCTTCAGTATGTGGCTCCAGTTCACTTTTCTCTAGTATGTGGCACCGATTCACTCCTCTCCTGTATGTGGCACCAGTTAACTTCTCTCCAGCATTTTGCACCTGTTCACTCCTCTCCAGTATGTGGCACCAGTTCACTTCTCTCCAGTATGTTGCACCAGTTCACTTCTCTCCAGTATGTGGCACCAATTCACTTCTATCCAGGATGTGGCACCAGTTCACTCATCTCTAGTATGAGGCAAGAGTTCACTTCTTTTCAGTATGTGGCACTATTTCACTTCTCTCCAGTATGTGGCACCAACTCACTTCTCTCCAGTATGTGGCACCAGATCTCTCCTCTCCAGTATGTGGCACCACTTCACTTCTCTCTAGTATGTGGAACCAGTCGGCTCCTCTCCACTATGTGGCACCAGTTCACTTCTCTCCAGTATGTTGCACCAGTTCACTTCTCTCCAGTATGTGGCACCAATTCACTTCTATCCAGTATGTGGCACCAGTTCACTTCTCTTCAGTATGTGGCACCAGTTCACTCATCTCTAGTATGAGGCACGAGTTCACTTCTCTTCAGTATGTGGCACCAGTTCACTTCTCTCCAGTATGTGGCACCAGTTCATTTCTCTCCAATATGTGGAACCAGTTCACTTCTCTCCAGTATGTGGCACCAGATCACTCCTCTGCAGTAAGTCTCACCGGTTCACTCCTCTCCAGTGCGTGGCACCAGTTCACTTCTCTCCGGTATGTGGCAAAAGTTCACTACTCTCCAGAATGTGGCACTAGTTCACTCCTCTCCAGTGTATAGTACCAGTTCACTTCTCTCCAGTATGTGGCACCAGTTCACTTCTCTCCAGTATGTGGCACCGATTCACTCCTATCCAGTATGTGGCACCGGTTCACTCTTCTCCAGTATGTGGCACAACTTCACTTCTCTCCAGTATGTGGCACCGGTTCATTCCTTTCCAATATGTGGCTCCAGTTCACTTCCCTCCAGTATGTGGCACCAGTTCACTTCTCTCCAGTATGTGGCACCAGTTCACTACTCTCCAGAATGTGGCACCAGTTCACTCATCTCCAGTATGTGGCACCCCTTCACTTCTCTCCAGTATGTGGCACCAGTTCACGTCTCTCCAGTATGTGGCACCAGTTCACTTCTCTCCAGTATGTGGCACCAGTTCACTTCTCTCTAGTATGTGGCACCAGTTCACTTCTATCCAGTATGTGGCACCAGTTCACTTCTATCCAGTATGTGGCACCAGTTCACTTCTCTCCAGTATGTGGCACCAGTTCACTTCTCTCCAGTATGTAGAACCAGTTCTCTTCTCTCCAGTATATGGCACCAGATCATTTCTCTCCAGTATGTGGCACCAGTTCACTTCTCTCCAATATGTGGCACCAGTTCAATTCTCTCCAGTATGTGGCACCAATTCACTTCTCTCCAATATGTGGCACCAGTTCACTTCTCTCCAGTATGTGGCACCAGTTCTCTTCTCTCTAATATGTGGCACCAGTTCACTTCTCTCCAGTATGTGGCACCAGTTCACTTCCCTCCAGTATTTGGCACCAGTTCATTTCTCTCCAGTATGTGGCACCCGTTCACTTCTCTCCAGTATGTGGCACGAGTTCACTTCTCTCCAGTATGTGGCACCAGTTCTCTTCTTTCCAGTATGTGGCACCAGTTCACTTCTCTCCAGTATGTGGCACTAGTTCATTTCTCTACAGTATGTGACACCAGTTCACTTCTCTCCAGTATGTGGCACCAATTCACTTCTCTCCAGTATGTGGCACCAGTTCACTTCTCTCCAGTATGTGGCACCAGTTCACTTCTCTCCAGTATGTGGCACCAGTTCGCTTCTCTCCAGTATGTGGCACCAGTTCACTTCTCTCCAGTATGTGGCACTAGTTCACTTCTCTCCAGTATATGGCACCAGTTCATTTCTCTCCAGTATGTGGCACCAGTTCACTTCTCTCCAGTATGTGGCACCAGTTCACTTCTCTCCAGTATGTGGCACCAGTTCACTTCTCTCCAGTATGTGGCACCAGTTCACTTCTCTCCAGTATGTGGCACTAGTTCACTTCTCTCCAGTACGTGGCACCAGTTTACTTCTCTCCAGTATGTGGCACCAGTTCACTTCTCTCCAGTACGTGGCACTAGTTCACTTCTCTACAGTACGTGGCACCAGTTCACTTCTCTCCAGTACGTGGCACCAGTTCCCTTCTCTACAGTACGTGGCACCAGTTTACTTCTCTCCAGTATATGGCACCAGTTCACTTCTCTCCAGTACGTGGCACCAGTTCACTTCTCTCCAGTACGTGGCACCAGTTCACTTCTCTACAGTACGTGGCACCAGTTCACTTCTCTCCAGTACGTGGCACCAGTTCACTTCTCTCCAGTACGTGGCACCAGTTCACTTCTCTCCAGTATGTGGCACCAGTTCACTTCTCTCCAGTACGTGGCACCAGTTCACTTCTCTCCAGTACTTGGCACCAGTTCACTTCTCTACAGTACGTGGCACGAGTTCACTTCTCTCCAGTACGTGGCACCAGTTCACTTCTCTACAGTACGTGGCACCAGTTCACTTCTCTTCAGTACGTGGCACCAGTTCACTTCTCTACAGTACGTGGCACCAGTTCACTTCTCTACAGTACGTGGCACCAGTTCACTTCTCTACAGTACGTGGCACCAGTTCACTTCTCTACAGTACGTGGCACCAGTTCACTTCTCTCCAGTACGTGGCACCAGTTCACTTCTCTACAGTACGTGGCACCAGTTCACTTCTCTCCAGTACGTGGCACCAGTTCACTTCTCTACAGTACGTGGCACCAGTTCACTTCTCTCCAGTACGTGGCACCAGTTCACTTCTCTACAGTACGTGGCACCAGTTCACTTCTCTACAGTACGTGGCACCAGTTCACTTCTCTACAGTACGTGGCACCAGTTCACTTCTCTACAGTACGTGGCACCAGTTCACTTCTCTACAGTACGTGGCACCAGTTCACTTCTCTACAGTACGTGGCACCAGTTCACTTCTCTACAGTACGTGGCACCAGTTCACTTCTCTACAGTAAGTGGCACCAGTTCACTTCTCTACAGTACGTGGCACCAGTTCACTTCTCTACAGTACGTGGCACCAGTTCACTTCTCTACAGTACGTGGCACCAGTTCACTTCTCTACAGTACGTGGCACCAGTTCACTTCTCTACAGTACGTGGCAGTAGTTCACTTCTCTCCAGTACGTGGCACCAGTTCCCTTCTCTACAGTACGTGGCACCAGTTCAAATCTCTCCAGTACGTGGCACCAGTTCACTTCTCTACAGTACGTGGCACCAGTTCACTTCTCTACAGTACGTGGCACCAGTTCACTTCTCTCCAGTACGTGGCACCAGTTCACTTCTCTACACTACGTGGCACCAGTTCACTTCTCTACAGTACGTGGCACCAGTTCACTTCTCTACAGTACGTGGCACCAGTTCACTTCTCTCCAGTACGTGGCACCAGTTCACTTCTCTCCAGTACGTGGCACCAGTTCACTTCTCTCCAGTATGTGGCACCAGTTCACTTCTCTACAGTACGTGGCACCAGTTCACTTCTCTCCAGTATGTGGCACCAGTTCACTTCTCTCCAGTATGTGGCACCAGTTCACTTCTCTCCAGTATGTGGCACCAGTTCACTTCTCTCCAGTACGTGGCACCAGTTCACTTCTCTCCAGTATGTGGCACCAGTTCACTTCTCTCCAGTACGTGGCACCGGTCACTAAAAGAATTCAAGATCAGCTGTGTAGTAGCACTGGACATTCCTTTTGTCTTCGTTAGGGTATGACATCAAAGACTCGTTGCTAAGCATCAAAGACTCGTTACTAACCATCGAAGACTCGTTGCTAAGCATCAAAGACTCGTTGCTAACTATCAAAGACTCGTTGCTAACCATCAAAGACTCGTTGCTAACCATCAAAGACTCGTTGCTAAGCATCAAAGACTCGTTGCTAACCATCAAAGACTCGTTGCTAAGCATCAACGACTCGTTGCTAAGCATCAAAGGCTCGTTGCTAAGTTTCAAAGGCTCGTTGCTAAGTATCAAAGACTCGTTGCTAACCATCGAAGACTCGTTGCTAAGCATCAAAGACTCGTTGCTAACTATCAAAGACTCGTTGCTAACCATCAAAGAGTCGTTGCTAACCATCAAAGACTCGTTGCTAACCATCAAAGACTCGTTGTTAAGCATCAAAGACTCGTTGCTAACCATCAAAGACTCGTTGCTAACCATCAAAGACTCGTTGCTAACCATCAAAGACTCGTTGTTAAGCATCAAAGACTCGTCGCTGACCATCAGAGACTCGTTGCTGAGCATCAAAGACTCGTTGCTAACCATCAAAGACTCGTTGCTAAGCATCAAAGACTCGTCGCTGACCATCAAAGACTCGTTGCTGAGCATCAAAGACTCGTTGCTAACCATCAAAGACTCGTTGCTAAGCATCAACGACTCGTTGCTAAGCATCAAAGGCTCGTTGCTAAGTTTCAAAGGCTCGTTGCTAAGTATCAAAGACTCGTTGCTAACCATCGAAGACTCGTTGCTAAGCATCAAAGACTCGTTGCTAACTATCAAAGACTCGTTGCTAACCATCAAAGACTCGTTGCTAACCATCAAAGACTCGTTGTTAAGCATCAAAGACTCGTTGCTAACCATCAAAGACTCGTTGCTAACCATCAAAGACTCGTTGCTAACCATCAAAGACTCGTTGTTAAGCATCAAAGACTCGTCGCTGACCATCAAAGACTCGTTGCTAACCATCAAAGACTCGTTGCTAAGCATCAAAGACTCGTCGTTGACCATCAAAGACTCTTTGCTGAGCATCAAAGACTCGTTGCTAACCATCAAAGACTCGTTGCTAAGCATCAAATTCTCGTGGCTAGCAACAAGCATTTGGAATTTTAGGCTCTTCAGTGCACCTCATTAGTGTGTACCTTTAAGGATTTCTATGAGTACTCGTCTGCTACCGGTCCTTATCCACTGACACCTATATAAACGTCAGTCTTCTTGCCTTTGCTCCAGATTCTCCTCCACCACGATGCTGTGAACACTAACTCTAAGGCTGAGGGACTGATTACCTCATCTTTTGTATATAGTTCTACTGTCTTCCTATTATGTCCTAGAGTCTGTATTGATAAAACCACTGGATGGCGAAACGTCTACAATAAAGATATCCAGATGTTGCACATGTGTCTTAACTTTCAGTACTCACTTAAGGAAAATTTACGAGACAGTCGGTGTCGGTGTACCGCAGGAAAGTGTTGGGTCCATTGTTATGTAGCGTCTGCTTGTGTAACCTTTACCTCTTCTCTTACTCCCAGGCAGATAGTTCGAGAACCAAGCTGATAAATTAGACACATGGCAACACTTGGGTATCTTTCTTGTGGAAG
>NC_091390.1:5226163-5231163 GCF_038502225.1 Cherax quadricarinatus
TCTTTTTATTGTTCAAGCAGACTGTTCTGATTGCCAGTTGGTTAAGAAGTTAGTTTATTTGAGGACTTTGTCAGTCACTTGTTTAAGTCTAGTCGAGTCTTGAGACATAGCGAACTACTTAGAGCACTTACACACAAACTTACTTGTACATATTTGTAATATCTTATTAAATGTTAATGTACCAGACGGTACTTAAGAATTATAAATGTGATATGTGCTTTCAGCACAATAATATTGTACTCGAGAGAAGTGATTAATATTATTTTAATTAATTTGATTAATTTAATTTAATTTAATTTGATAATATACCTCTAGACTATGATTAATAAATTTATTAAATTTTAATTTCTCTACTTAGTGGCCTACCAGTTGTAATCCTGAAGCACTAATAATTCATACTGAATTCTAATGGTTAATTGGACAAGGATACTAATTGTTACGAAAACCCAGTAACAGGCTGGATGCTAGAAGGGCAGTCCTTTCTAGTATTCACTGGAGATCTCTAAGCTTTTAGAATCGCGTTTTTTGTAACAGCCTATATGCTGCAGCAGTTATTTGGTTGATGTGCGCTTCAGGAGATGTGCCTGGTGTTATACTCACCCAAAGATCTTTTTCCTTGAGTGAGGTTTGTAGTCTCTGGCCCCCTAGACAGTACTCCGTCTGCGGTCTTCTTTGCCCTTCCCCAATCTTCATGACTTTGCACTTGGTGGGGTTGAACTCCAGGAGCCAATTGCTGGACCAGGTCTGCAGCCTGTCCAGATACCTCTGTAGTTCTGCCTGGTCTTCGATCGAATGAATTCTTCTCATCAACTTCACGTCATCTGCAAACAGGGACACCTCAGAGTCTATTCCTTCCGTCATGTCGTTCACAAATACCAGAAATAGCACTGGTCCTAGGACTGACCCCTGTGGGACCCCGCTGGTCACAGGTGCCCACTCTGACACCTCGCCACGTACCATGACTCGCTGCTGTCTTCCTGACAAGTATTCCTTGATCCATTGTAGTGCCTTCCCTGTTATCCCTGCTTGGTCCTCCAGTTTTTGCACCAATCTCTTGTGTGGAACTGTGTCAAACGCCTTCTTGCAGTCCAAGAAAATGCAATCCACCCAGCCCTCTCTATCTTGTCTTACTGCCGTCACCATGTCACAGAACTCCAGTAGGTTTGTGACACAGGATTTCCCGTCCCTGAAACCATGTTGACTGCTGTTGATGAGATCATTCCTTTCTAGGTGTTCCACCACTCTTCTCCTGATAATCTTCTCCATGGCTTTGCATACTATACATGTCAGTGACACTGGTCTGTAGTTTAGTGCTTCATGTCTGTCTCCTTCTTTAAAGATTGGGACTACATTTGCTGTCTTCCATGCCTCAGGCAATCTCCCTGTTTCGATAGATGTATTGAATATTGTTGTTAGGGGTACACAAAGCGCCTCTGCTCCCTCTCTCAGGACCCTCTCTCAGGCTCACTCAGAAACCTCTTTACTTCTTCCTCGGTTGTGTGTACTGTGTCCAGCACCTGGTGGTGAACTCCACCTCTCCATCTTTCTGGAGCCCCTTCTGTCTCTTCTGTGAACACTTCTTTGAATCTCTTGTTGAGTTCCTCACATACTTCACGGTCATTTCTTGTTGTCTCTCCTCCTACCTTAGCCTGATTACCTGGTCTTTGACTGTTGTTTTCCTCCTGATGTGGCTGTACAACAGCTTCGGGTCAGATTTGGCTTTCGCTGCTATGTCATTTTCATATTGTCTTTGGGTCTCCCTTCTTATCTGTGCATATTCGTTTCTGGCTCTACGATTGCTCTCCTTATTCTCCTGGCTCCTTTGCCTTCTATATTTCTTCCATTCCCTAGCACACTTGGTTTTTGCCTCCCTGCACCTTTGGGTAAACCATGGGCTCATCCTGGCTTTTTCATTATTCCTGTTACCCTTGGGTACAAACCTCTCTTCAGCCTCCTTGCATATTGTTGCTACATATTCCATCATCTCATTAACTGGCTTCCCTGCCAGTTCTCTGTCCCACTGAACCCCATTCAGGAAGTTCCTCATTCCCGTGTAGTCCCCTTTCTTGTAGTTTGGCTTCATTCGTCCTGGCCTTCCTGCTTCTCCCTCCACTTGTAGCTCTACTGTGTATTCGAAGCTTAAAACCACATGATCGCTGTGTGTGTGTCTGTGTACTCACCTAATTGTGGTTGAAGGGGTCGAGACTCAGCTCCTGTGTGTGTGTGTGTGTGTGTGTACCATAATTATCTTACAGAAGACCCAGATGAGGGTGTGGATGAGGTACACGCGACAGTGACTGGAATAAAGGAGGGTAAAGCAGAGGGGATTAAGACAGATATATTAAAACCAGGTGAAGTGGTTCGTATATTTACTCAGTATATCCATAAAAGCTGGGAAAGTGCTGTAGGATTGGCAGCTATCACGTTGAATATACCAGCTCAAGTGTTTGGTATAATTACTGGATATGAAAATAGTATTAAATACCAACAGTTAGGTATCTTTATTTGGAATAAAGTCACCTAATTATTGCTCAGGTGTCTCATTTATCAGAATTATTGAAATACAGATAGTCACTGACCAAGCTTAGGGGGCGTTGAGCCCCTGAACACCCCCCAGATATCTCCAGGTAGGACAAAGTAGAACTGCAGAGGAATAATAAGGATTTAGACAGCTTAATACAAGTTTAAATTAACAATAGTACCAAGATCTGGTCACAGGCCTGGTCACAGACCGGGCCGCGGGGGCGTTGACCCCCGAAACTCTCTCCAGGTAAACTCCAGGTAAACTCTTCCAGGTCCAAATTCGCCTATTTTTTGTGTTATAACAAAATCTGGCTTGATGCCTGACCAGCAGATTTAAAATCTGTATATAAATGACTAGATAACTTCCCAGTAGAGTAGAAGAAGAAGAAATTGACCTTAATGTTAATATTAATACCAAAGTTTATAGGAAGGCTACAGAACTGACCTTTTAAAGAACTGACCTTTTAAAGAACCGACCTTTTAAAGAACCGACCTTTTAAAGAACCGACCTTTTAAAGAACCGACCTTTTAAAGAACTGACCTTTTAAAGAACCGACCTTTTAAAGAACCGACCTTTTAAAGAACTGACCTTTTAAAGAACTGACCTTTTAAAGAACCGACCTTTTAAAGAACCGACCTTTTAAAGAACCGACCTTTTAAAGAACTGACCTTTTAAAGAACCGACTTTTTAAAGAACTGACCTTTTAAAGAACTGACCTTTTAAAGAACTGACCTTTTAAAGAACTGACCTTTAAAAGAACTGACCTTTTAAAGAACTGACCTTTTAAAGAACTGACCTTTTAAAGAACTGACCTTTTAAAGAACTGACCTTTAAAAGAACTGACCTTTTAAAGAACTGACCTTTTAAAAAACTGACCTTTTAAAAAACTGACCTTTTAAAGAACTGACCTTTTAAAGAACTGACCTTTAAAAGAACTGACCTTTTAAAGAACTGACCTTTTAAAAAACTGACCTTTTAAAAAACTGACCTTTTAAAAAACTGACCTTTTAAAAAACTGACCTTTTAAAAAATCGACCTTTTAAAGAACTGACCTTTTAAAAAATTGACCTTTTAAAAAACTGACCTTTTAAAGAATTAACCTCTTCATGTCTTCGTACTCAGAGAAAAAACCCATAAAAACCTGCATTAATAGGTTTAATTTGTTTTACACAAGTTTGATTTTGTCACAGAAATTGTCAACAAGAATTATGCCACATATCCTATTTCATTCTTAAAATATTATTGATGAAGATTCTCACCTGGTATACCTGAGGCTGTGTTAATTAATATTATTGATGAAGATTCTCACCTGGTATACCTGAGGCTATGTTACCTTCACATGTTAATTAATCAAACTTGCAATTTCATGTTCACGTGATTTATCAATATTAGTGAACACTGTCTGGACGTCTTACGAATGTATCGTATATGTAGAAAATATGTAGACGATACATTCGTAAGAAGTCCAGACAGTGTTCACAGACAAGTAGTAGACACAGTATTGACATGTATATGTAGACAATATGTAGACATGTCAATACTGTGTCTACTACATGTCTGTGAACACTGTCTGGACGTCTTACGAATGTATCGTCTACATATTGTCTACATATACATGTCAATACTGTGTCTACTACATGTCTGTGAACACTGTCTGGACGTCTTACGAATGTATCGTCTACATATACATGTCAATACTGTGTCTACTACTTGTCTGTGAACACTGTCTGGACGTCTTACAGATGTATCGTCTACATATACATGTCAATACCGTGTCTACTACTTGTCTGTGAACACTGTCTGGACTTCTTACAGATGTATCGTCTACATATACATGTCAATACCGTGTCTACTACTTGTCTGTGAACACTGTCTGGACTTCTTACAGATGTATCGTCTACATATACATGTCAATACCGTGTCTACTACTTGTCTGTGAACACTGTCTGGACTTCTTACAGACGTATCGTCTACATATACATGTCAATACCGTGTCTACTACATGTCTGTGAACACTGTCTGGACTTCTTACAGATGTATCGTCTACATATACATGTCAATACTGTGTCTACTACATGTCTGTGAACACTGTCTGGACTTCTTACAGATGTATCGTCTACATATACATGTCAATACTTTGTCTACTACATGTCTTTGTCTACTGACAGTATATTTAGAAATTAGAATGTTTGTGGGGAAAGGACAGTCATATAAGACCTTCACTACACTAGCCAGTGTTATCTCAGCTTATTTCAGAGCCCAGGAATATCTAAAGTATGCTACCAACCCCCAGGATGCGACCCACACCTGTCGGTTTCAATTTACATTCTGAAACTGATGATCACCCATTAATTAGAAATGAGTTTACAACCGAAGCATAAACACGAGAAACAGAGAATCTGAGGACTTATTTTGTTTTTCTATCATGGCGCTCAAGTTAGAACTGTCAACGCATCGACATAGTCAGGTTGCTTAC
>NC_091390.1:5236163-5261163 GCF_038502225.1 Cherax quadricarinatus
CAGGCTGGGAACGACCCGATCAGGCTGGGAACGACCCAGTCAGGCTGAGAACGGCCCAGTCAGGCTGGGAACGACCCGATCAGGCTGGGAACGACCCGGTCAGGCTGCCTTGTTAGGTTTAATGCTGGTACACGACGGTCATTAAGACTGTTTAACACCTGTACACCAGGAAAAACTGTTTAAATTCCCAGTTAAACTCTATATAAACAAACGGATAATACACATCACTTACCGTGTTTACACTTATACACACACACACCTCCCGATGTATACACCCACGTAATATTTGTGAAATTTGAGAGTGTACATCATCTGTCGAAACTTAACACTGAAAACACCGGAGCGGAAAAATCTATTTACACAGACTCACAGCATCAGTAAGACAGGTACGACATAAATTCAATTATTCAACGTTGAAATATCCTGATGTGCTTCAAACTCTCATTAGATTGTTAACGTCAGACGTCTCTCCTGAAAGTTCCTCGAGGTCCCTGTAGGCATCCCGGTAAGCATATAAATTATCACGAAAGTGTAAAGATCTCATTAACAGCTAAAAATGGTTTTCCTCAGTCAAATACAAGGCTCCGGTTAGTCTAGTAAGACTCGAGAGCAAATTCTAGGCCATATTTGTTAGAAAAATTGTCGGTGTTGGAGCCATGATTAATAATCAAGGTCCCAAGAACAATTCTAATGTTCTAGGGTTTATTTGCATGTGTTTTTAAACCAATTTGTAGGTATATATTACCAAGGTTTATATCAAGACACAGGTAACACAGAGGGAGAAGCACTAAACCCGTAGGAACATACAGCTCCTCTTTGGAAGGAGGGTGGAAGGTATTCAGGCGTAATTTAGAGAACTGGAGCACAGATCCAGTTCCCTAGATCAAGAGCTCCCCTCCAGCATCAAGGAACCTTCCTTGAAGGGAACACAAACAGTAACACCTCTGTATAACTCTGTATAACTCACTTCTCATCTGCTAGGCCTACTAGGCTTACCATTTCCCATGGGTATGCCTATGTGGCCCTGCCGCTACTGCTGGCCAAATTCTAAGAAGCCTGTTATAAATGGTAATAACGGCATATAATTTTTAAAGGGGTGGACCGTAAGCCAGCGGAAGGCCTCTGTCAGATGACAAAAGCTCCAACGGCCGGTCATTTGACTAAGACCCGTGTCAGGAAACACTTGTCCTGTTTTCTGACGAGCCTTACCTAACCTAACCTAACCTAACTTAACCTAACCTAACCAAACCTAACCAAACCTAACCTAACTTAACCAAACCTAACCTAACCTAACTTAACCTAATCTAACCTAACCTAACCTAACCAAACCAAACCTAACCTAACCTAACCTAACCAAAACTAACCTAATCTAAAATAAACTAACCTAACCTAACCAAAACTAACCTAACCTAACCTAACCAAAACTAACCTAATCTAAAATAAACTAACCTAACCTAACCAAAACTAACCTAACCTAACCAAAACTAACCTAATCTAAAATAAACTAACCTAACCTAACCTAACCAAAACTAACCTAACCTAACCTAAACTAACCTAACCTAGCCAAAACTAACCTAGCCTAACCTAATCTAACCTAACCTAACCAAAACTAACCTAACCTAACCTAAACTAACCTAACCTAACCTAAACTAACCTAACCTAACCAAACCTAAACTAACCAAACCTAACCATAACTAACCTAACTTAGCCTAACCTAACCAAAACTAACCTAACCTAACCTAGCCTAAACTAACCTATCCTAACCTAATCTAAAATAACCTAACCTAACCTAAACTAACCTAACCTAACCTAACCTAACCAAACCTAACCTAAACTAACCTAACCTAACCAAAACTAACCTAATCTAACCTAACCTAAACTAACCTAACCTAACCAAAACTAAACTAAACTAACCTAACCTAAACTATCCTAGCCTAACCAAAACTAACCTAAACTAACCTAACCTAACCAAAACTAACCTAATCTAACCTAACCTAAACTAACCTAACCTAACCAAAACTAACCTAATCTAACCTAACCTAAACTAACCTAACCTAACCAAAACTAAACTAAACTAACCTAACCTAACATAAACTAACCTAACCTAACCAAAACTAACCTAAACTAACCTAACCTAACCAAAACTAACCTAATCTAACCTAACCTAAACTAACCTAACCTAACCAAAACTAAACTAACCTAACCTAACCATAACTAACCTAACTTAGCCTAACCTAACCAAAACTAACCTAACCTAACCTAGCCTAAACTAACCTATCCTAACCTAATCTAAAATAACCTAACCTAACCTAAACTAACCTAACCTAACCAAAACTAACCTAATCTAACCTAACCAAAACTAACCTAACCTAACCTAACCAAAACTAACCTAACTAATGTAACACATTACCTCCAGGCTGAAGGACTAATTACTTCAAAATCCTCATCTTCACCTTCGTTGCACAGGACTGAAGAAGGCACTGCGTGCCCAGACCTTCCAGAATAAAGCCAATAGAGCCTGGGTACCAACTGAATTCCAAGTTTACTATGTAACACAATGTTACATTACGGTATTCAATCCTCCATTACAGAGTTCAATGCTAAGCTATGGTATTCAATCCTCCATAATAGAGTTCAGTGCTACGCTACGGTATTTAATCCTCCATTATAGAGTTCACTGCTACTCTATGGTATCCAATCCTCCATTACAGAGTTCACTGCTACGCTATGGTATCCAATCCTCCATTATAGAGTTCACTGTTACGCTATGGTATCCAATCCTCCATTATAGAGTTCACTGCTACGCTATGGTATCCAATCCTCCATTATAGAGTTCACTGCTACTCTATGGTAACCAATCCTCCATTATAGAGTTCACTGCTACGCTATGGTATCCAATCCTCCATTATAGAGTTCACTGCTACGCTATGGTATCCAATCCTCCATTATAGAGTTCACTGTTACGCTATGGTATCCAATCCTCCATTATAGAGTTCACTGCTACGCTATGGTATCCAATCCTCCATTATAGAGTTCACTGCTACTCTATGGTAACCAATCCTCCATTATAGAGTTTAATGCTACGCTATGGTATCCAATCCTCCATTATAGAGTTCACTGCTACGCTATGGTATCCAATGGTAATTTATAGCATTCTATGTCACATTATGGAATTTGCAGCTACATTATAAAGTTCAGAGCTACATTATAAAGTTCAGGGCTACATTATAAAGTTCAGAGCTACATTATAAAGTTCAGGGCTACATTATAAAGTTCAGAGCTACATTATAAAGTTCAGGGCTACATTATAAAGTTCAGAGCTACATTATAAAGTTCAGAGCTACATTATAAAGTTCAGAGCTACATTATAAAGTTCAGGGCTACATTATAAAGTTCAGAGCTACATTATAAAGTTCAGAGCTACATTATAAAGTTCAGGGCTACATTATAAAGTTCAGAGCTACATTATAAAGTTCAGAGCTACATTATAAAGTTCAGAGCTACATTATAAAGTTCAGGGCTACATTATAAAGTTCAGGGCTACATTATAAAGTTCAGAGCTACATTATAAAGTTCAGAGCTACATTATAAAGTTCAGAGCTACATTATAAAGTTCAGAGCTACATTATAAAGTTCAGAGCTACATTATAAAGTTCAGAGCTACATTATAAAGTTCAGGGCTACATTATAAAGTTCAGAGCTACATTATAAAGTTCAGAGCTACATTATAAAGTTCAGAGCTACATTATAAAGTTCAGAGCTACATTATAAAGTTCAGAGCTACATTATAAACATTATAAAGTTCAGGGCTACATTATAAAGTTCAGAGCTACATTATAAAGTTCAGAGCTACATTATAAAGTTCAGAGCTACATTATAAAGTTCAGAGCTACATTATAAAGTTCAGGGCTACATTATAAAGTTCAGAGCTACATTATAAAGTTCAGGGCTACATTATAAAGTTCAGGGCTACATTATAAAGTTCAGGGCTACATTATAAAGTTCAGGGCTACATTATAAAACTCAGGGCTACATTATAATGTTCAGGGCTACTTTATAAACTTCAGGGCTGCATTATGAAGTTCAGGGCTACATTATAAAGTTCAGGGCTACATTCAGAAGTTCATTGCTACATTATAAAGTTCAGGGCTACATTATAAAGTTCAGGGCTACATTATAATGTTCAGGGCTACATTATAATGTTCAGGGCTACGTTATAAAGTTCAGGGCTACATTATAAAGTTCAGGGCTACATTATAATGTTCAGGGCTACATTATAAAGTTCAGGGCTACATTATAATGTTCAGGGCTACATTATAATGTTCAGGGCTACATTATAAAGTTCAGGGCTACATTATAATGTTCAGGGCTACATTATAATGTTCAGGGCTACATTATAATGTTCAGGGCTACATTATAAAGTTCAGGGCTACATTATAATGTTCAGGGCTACATTATAATGTTCAGGGCTACATTATAAAGTTCAGGGCTACATTATAATGTTCAGGGCTACATTATAATGTTCAGGGCTACGTTATAAAGTTCAGGGCTACATTATAAAGTTCAGGGCTACATTATAATGTTCAGGGCTACGTTATAAAGTTCAGGGCTACATTATAAAGTTCAGGGCTACATTATAAAGTTCGGGGCTACATTATAAAGTTCAGGGCTACATTATAAAGTTCAGGGTTACATTATAATGTTCAGGGCTACATTATAATGTTCAGGGCTACGTTATAAAGTTCAGGGCTACATTATAATGTTCAGGGCTACGTTATAAAGTTCAACGCTACATTATAAAGTTCAGGGTTACATTATAATGTTCAGGGCTACATTATAATGTTCAGGGCTACGTTATAAAGTTCAGGGCTACATTATAATGTTCAGGGCTACGTTATAAAGTTCAGGGCTACATTATAAAGTTCAGAGCTACATTATAAAGTTCAGAGCTGCATTATAAAGTTCAGGGCTACATTATGAAGTTCAGGGCTACATTATGAAGTTCAGGGCTACATTATAAAGTTCAGGGCTACATTATAAAGTTCAGAGCTACATTATGAAGTTCAGGGCTACATTATGAAGTTCAGGGCTACATTATGAAGTTCAGGGCTACATTATGAAGTTCAGGGCTACATTATGAAGTTCAGGGCTACATTATGAAGTTCAGGGCTACATTATGAAGTTCAGGGCTACATTATGAAGTTCAGAGCTACATTATAAAGTTCAGAGCTGCATTATAAAGTTCAGGGCTACATTATGAAGTTCAGGGCTACATTATGAAGTTCAGGGCTACATTATGAAGTTCAGGGCTACATTATGAAGTTCAGAGCTACATTATGAAGTTCAGGGCTACATTATGAAGTTCAGGGCTACATTATGAAGTTCAGGGCTACATTATGAAGTTCAGGGCTACATTATGAAGTTCAGGGCTACATTATGAAGTTCAGGGCTACATTATGAAGTTCAGGGCTACATTATGAAGTTCAGGGCTACATTATGAAGTTCAGGGCTACATTATGAAGTTCAGGGCTACATTATGAAGTTCAGGGCTACATTATGAAGTTCAGGGCTACATTATGAAGTTCAGGGCTACATTTGAAGTTCAGGGCTACATTATGAAGTTCAGGGCTACATTATAAAGTTCAGGGCTACATTATGAAGTTCAGGGCTACATTATGAAGTTCAGGGCTACATTATGAAGTTCAGGGCTACATTATGAAGTTCAGGGCTACATTATGAAGTTCAGGGCTACATTATGAAGTTCAGGGCTACATTATGAAGTTCAGGGCTACATTATGAAGTTCAGGGCTACATTATGAAGTTCAGGGCTACATTATGAAGTTCAGAGCTACATTATAAAGTTCAGAGCTGCATTATAAAGTTCAGGGCTACATTATGAAGTTCAGGGCTACATTATGAAGTTCAGGGCTACATTATGAAGTTCAGGGCTACATTATGAAGTTCAGAGCTACATTATGAAGTTCAGGGCTACATTATGAAGTTCAGGGCTACATTATGAAGTTCAGGGCTACATTATGAAGTTCAGGGCTACATTATGAAGTTCAGGGCTACATTATGAAGTTCAGGGCTACATTATGAAGTTCAGGGCTACATTATGAAGTTCAGGGCTACATTATGAAGTTCAGGGCTACATTATGAAGTTCAGGGCTACATTATGAAGTTCAGGGCTACATTATGAAGTTCAGGGCTACATTATGAAGTTCAGGGCTACATTATGAAGTTCAGGGCTACATTATGAAGTTCAGGGCTACATTATGAAGTTCAGGGCTACATTATGAAGTTCAGGGCTACATTTGAAGTTCAGGGCTACATTATGAAGTTCAGGGCTACATTATAAAGTTCAGGGCTACATTATGAAGTTCAGGGCTACATTATGAAGTTCAGGGCTACATTATGAAGTTCAGGGCTACATTATGAAGTTCAGGGCTACATTATAAAGTTCAGGGCTACATTATGAAGTTCAGGGCTACATTATGAAGTTCAGGGCTACATTATGATGTTCAGGGCTACATTATGAAGTTCAGGGCTACATTATGAAGTTCAGGGCTACATTATGAAGTTCAGGGCTACATTATGAGGTTCAGGGCTACATTATAAAGTTCATGGCTACATTATGAAGTTCAGGGCTACATTATGAAGTTCAGGGCTACATTATGAAGTTCAGGGCTACATTATGAAGTTCAGGGCTACATTATGAAGTTCAGGGCTACATTTGAAGTTCAGGGCTACATTATGAAGTTCAGGGCTACATTATGAAGTTCAGGGCTACATTATGAAGTTCAGGGCTACATTATGAAGTTCAGGGCTACATTATGAAGTTCAGGGCTACATTATGAAGTTCAGGGCTACATTATGAAGTTCAGGGCTACATTATGAAGTTCAGGGCTACATTATGAAGTTCAGGGCTACATTATGAGGTTCAGGGCTACATTATAAAGTTCATGGCTACATTATGAAGTTCAGGGCTACATTATGAAGTTCAGGGCTACATTATGAAGTTCAGGGCTACATTATGAGGTTCAGGGCTACATTATAAAGTTCATGGCTACATTATGAAGTTCAGGGCTACATTATGAAGTTCAGGGCTACATTATGAAGTTCAGGGCTACATTATAAAGTTCAGGGCTACATTATGAAGTTCAGGGCTACATTATGAAGTTCAGGGCTACATTATGATGTTCAGGGCTACATTATGAAGTTCAGGGCTACATTATGAAGTTCAGGGCTACATTATGAAGTTCAGGGCTACATTATGAGGTTCAGGGCTACATTATAAAGTTCATGGCTACATTATGAAGTTCAGGGCTACATTATGAAGTTCAGGGCTACATTATGAAGTTCAGGGCTACATTATAAAGTTCTGATCACTGACAATAATTCAAAACTTTGCTTGATAAGACTGTGCCATTAGCAAAGGATGGCAGCAGGTGCTATGTAGCCCCTGCTTTCCTCTGCCTTACCACAGCAAAGGATGGCAGCAGGTGCTGTGTAACCCCTGCTTTCCTCTGCCTTACCACAGCAAAGGATGGCAGCAGGTGCTGTGTAACCCCTGCTTTCCTCTGCCTTACCACAGCAAAGGATGGCAGCAGGTGCTGTGTAACCCCTGCTTTCCTCTGCCTTACCACAGCAAAGGATGGCAGCAGGTGCTGTGTAACCCCTGCTTTCCTCTGCCTTACCACAGCAAAGGATGGCAGCAGGTGCTATGTAACCCCTGCTTTCCTCTGCCTTACCACAGCAAAGGATGGCAGCAGGTGCTATGTAACCCCTGCTTTCCTCTGCCTTACCACAGCAAAGGATGGCAGCAGGTGCTATGTAACCCCTGCTTTTCTCTGCCTTACCACAGCAAAGGATGGCAGCAGGTGCTATGTAACCCCTGCTTTTCTCTGCCTTACCACAGCAAAGGATGGCAGCAGGTGCTATGTAACCCCTGCTTTTCTCTGCCTTACCACAGCAAAGGATGGCAGCAGGTGCTATGTAACCCCTGCTTTCCTCTGCCTTACCACAGCAAAGGATGGCAGCAGGTGCTATGTAACCCCTGCTTTTCTCTGCCTTACCACAGCAAAGGATGGCAGCAGGTGCTATGTAACCCCTGCTTTCCTCTGCCTTACCACTGCAAAGGATGGCAGCAGGTGCTATGTAACCCCTGCTTTCCTCTGCCTTACCACAGCAAAGGATGGCAGCAGGTGCTATGTAACCCCTGCTTTTCTCTGCCTTACCACAGCAAAGGATGGCAGCAGGTGCTATGTAACCCCTGCTTTCCTCTGCCTTACCACTGCAAAGGATGGCAGCAGGTGCTATGTAACCCCTGCTTTCCTCTGCCTTACCACTGCAAAGGATGGCAGCAGGTGCTATGTAACCCCTGCTTTCCTCTGCCTTACCACAGCAAAGGATGGCAGCAGGTGCTATGTAACCCCTGCTTTCCTCTGCCTTACCACTGCAAAGGATGGCAGCAGGTGCTATGTAACCCCTGCTTTCCTCTGCCTTACCACAGCAAAGGATGGCAGCAGGTGCTATGTAACCCCTGCTTTCCTCTGCCTTACCACAGCAAAGGATGGCAGCAGGTGCTATGTAACCCCTGCTTTCCTCTGCCTTACCACAGCAAAGGATGGCAGCAGGTGCTATGTAACCCCTGCTTTCCTCTGCCTTACCACAGCAAAGGATGGCAGAAGGTGCTGTGTAACCCCTGGTTTCCTCTGCCTTGACACAGGAAAGGATGGCAGCAGGTGCTATGTAGCCCCTGCTTTTCTCTGCCTTACCACAGCAAAGGATGGCAGCAGGTGCTACGTAACCCCTGCTTTCCTCTGCCTTACCGCAGCAAAGGATGGCAGCAGGTGCTATGTAACCCCTGCTTTCCTCTGCCTTACCACAGCAAAGGATGGCAGCAGGTGCTACGTAACCCCTGCTTTCCTCTGCCTTACCACAGCAAAGGATGGCAGCAGGTGCTACGTAACCCCTGCTTTCCTCTGCCTTACCACAGCAAAGGATGGCAGCAGGTGCTACGTAACCCCTGCTTTCCTCTGCCTTACCACAGCAAAGGATGGCAGCAGGTGCTACGTAACCCCTGCTTTCCTCTGCCTTACCACAGCAAAGGATGGCAGCAGGTGCTATGTAACCCCTGCTTTCCTCTGCCTTACCACAGCAAAGGATGGCAGCAGGTGCTACGTAACCCCTGCTTTCCTCTGCCTTACCACAGCAAAGGATGGCAGCAGGTGCTGTGTAACCCCTGGTTTCCTCTGCCTTGACACAGGAAAGGATGGCAGCATGTGCTACGTAACCCCTGCTTTCCTCTGCCTTACCACAGCAAAGGATGGCAGCAGGTGCTATGTAACCCCTGCTTTCCTCTGCCTTACCACAGCAAAGGATGGCAGCAGGTGCTACGTAACCCCTGCTTTCCTCTGCCTTACCACAGCAAAGGATGGCAGCAGGTGCTATGTAACCCCTGCTTTCCTCTGCCTTACCACAGCAAAGGATGGCAGCAGGTGCTATGTAACCCCTGCTTCCCTCTGCCTTACCACAGCAAAGGATGGCAGCAGGTGCTACGTAACCCCTGCTTTCCTCTGCCTTACCACAGCAAAGGATGGCAGCAGGTGCTATGTAACCCCTGCTTCCCTCTGCCTTACCACAGCAAAGGATGGCAGCAGGTGCTATGTAACCCCTGCTTCCCTCTGCCTTACCACAGCAAAGGATGGCAGCAGGTGCTATGTAACCCCTGCTTTCCTCTGCCTTACCACAGCAAAGGATGGCAGCAGGTGCTACGTAACCCCTGCTTTCCTCTGCCTTACCACAGTAAAGGATGGCAGCAGGTGCTATGTAACCCTTGCTTTCCTGTGCCTTGACACAGGAAAGAATGGCAGCACGTGCTGTGTAACCCCTGCTTTCCTCTGCATTGACACAGGAAAGGATGGCAGCAGGTGCTATGTAACCCCTGCTTTCCTCTGCCTTGACACATCAAAGGATGGCAGCAGGTGCTATGTAACCCCTGCTTTCCTCTGCCTTACCACAGCAAAGGATGGCAGCAGGTGCTATGTAACCCCTGCTTTCCTTTGCCTTAACACAGCAAAGGATGGCAGCACGTGCTGTGTAACTTCTGCTTTCTTCTGCCTTAACACAGCAAAGGATGGCAGCATGTGCTAAGTAACCCCTGCTTCCCTCTGCCTTAACACAGCAAAGGATGGCAGCACGTGCTGTGTAACTTCTGCTTTCTTCTGCCTTACCACAGGAAAGGATGGCAGCAGGTGCTATGTAACCCCTGCTTTCCTCTGCCTTAACACAGCAAAGGATGGCAGCACTTGCTGTGTAACTTCTGCTTTCTTCTGCCTTGACACAGCAGAGGATGGCAGCAGGTGCTATGTAACCCCTGCTTTCCTCTGCCTTGACACAGCAGAGGATGGCAGCACGTGCTGTGTAACTTCTGCTTTCTTCTGCCTTACCACAGGAAAGGATGGCAGCAGATGCTATGTAATCCCTGCTTTCCTGTGCCTTGACACAGGAAAGAATGGCAGCACGTGCTGTGTAATCCTTGCTTTCCTGTGCCTTGACACAGGAAAGAATGGCAGCACGTGCTGTGTAATCCCTGCTTTCCTGTGCCTTGACACAGGAAATGATGGCAGCATGTGCTGTGTAATCCCTGCTTTCCTCTGCCTTGACACAGCAAAGGATGGCAGCAGATGCTATGTAACCCCTGCTTTCCTGTGCCTTGACACAGGAAAGAATGGCAGCACGTGCTGTGTAATCCCTGCTTTCCTGTGCCTTGACACAGGAAAGAATGGCAGCACGTGCTGTGTAATCCCTGCTTTCCTCTGCCTTGACACAGCAGAGGATGGCAGCAGGTGCTATGTAATCCCTGCTTTCCTCTGCCTTAACACAGCAGAGGATGGCAGCAGGTGCTATGTAACCACTGCTTTCCTCTGCCTTGACACAACAGAGGATGGCAGCATGTGCTATGTAACCCCTGCTTTCCTCTGCCTTGACACAGCAGAGGATGGCAGCAGGTGCTATGTAACCCCTGCTTTCCTCTGCCTTGACACAGCAGAGGATTTCAGCAGGTGCTATGTAACCCCTGCTTTCCTCTGCCTTGACACAGCAGAGGATGGCAGCAGGTGCTATGTAACACCTGTCTCGTTCTTGAAGTTTGTATTAAGTGTGTAGGTATAAGTGATAAAATGAGACCATGGTCAGGTATGTTTCTGACCTCCATCTTTAACTCTCATACATCGTATTTCACTTTGGCAATTTTTTTCAAACGCACCGGCCGCATCCCACCGAGGCAGGGTGACCTAAAACGAGAAACCAAAATTCTTTGTAGATATATTATTTATTCAGAAGTGGTTACTAGCTCTTTGCTCCCGGTATTTTAGTCGCCTTTTACGACACGCATGACCTGGGCAAATATATATGACATAATTATGTGGAACATACAATATTAAATCTGATTAGTCAAACAGTGTTTCAGATAGATTTGTTTTTCACATCTACAGGATGGTAGGTAGGTACAGCAAGACCTCAGGAATACAGTACACGGAAGGAAACCTATTTAGCTCATGAAGAGATACAGTGAAAGAGTACAAGATTAGCATTTAGCATTTTTACCATGTCTGTTTCGAAGATCTGCTGTTATTCCAGTTTTTCTGGGTGATTTGGGCCTTCCAGAGAAATGCAACTGGAAGTTTGTCCTGCGTGTCAAGATACGTAATAATTGGAATGCAAACAAACAAGGGAACGGTGGAGTTTGAACCCATTGCAAGTCCTACTGGAGTTTCAGGACTCGTTTGTCATGGGTTCAAACTCCACCCGTTCCTTGGTTTGTTTGCATTCGAATTATTACGTAACTTGATACGTAGGACAAACTTCCAGTTGTATTTCTCTGGAAGGTTAAAATCAACCAGAAAAACTGGAATGACAGGAGATCTTCTTTGAAACAAAGACAAAGAAAAAATGGCAAATGCAGCTTCTCCAGGTGATTTTGGAATGGCTCTCGTAACTGGTCTCGGACAGAGCCGCGGGGGCGTTGACCGACGAAACCCTCTCCTTGTATATTCCAGGTAAGAGTACCTGGAGTGCAATCGGTGAGTTATACCAGAGTTTACTGGTAATCTTCCAGGCATTTACTATGCACGTGGCTTCCAAAAAATTACCTGGACCACACATGGCTTCTGTAAGAGAACAGAAATTTTCTACCTTCTTAGAATCGCCGGTACTATCCCAGCCGGGGTCTTTTCCAGATAGCGACCCGGCCTATTTGCTATCGACTCTCTTGTACCAAAATATCTCACGAAAGCGTTTAACAGTTACAGAAAGAGATGTTTCTGCTTCGATCGCTTGAGCCAGATAACTGACGGCGCAGCTAGAGTGATATCAATTAGGACGAAGCTCACCACCCAAGAGACAAGTTGTTATCTTCAGGAGAGGCTCAAAGTACACTGGAAGGACAATGTATACTACCAAAAGTTCGGCTTTCATCTTATTTGTAGATAAATGGTTCAGAGAAGCGATAAGTTGTTAAATTACACATATGTGTAACGCTTGTGTATCTTTATTAAGGAAACGTATCGCCACACAGTAGCTTCGTCAGTCCAGACAAATAATGGTGAAGATCGTTCTCCTTCTGGTCTTCCCTATTCTGCTTTGTATTCGACTGAAGAAGCCACTGTGTGTTTCACCTTGTGGTTGATATACATTTCTTATCATTGGCTTGAGATGCATTTTAGTATATATGTAATGGGAATGGGAGGTAATAAAGTTTACTCAATGGTGGAAGAATTACCAATTGACAAAACTCCCAGAGACCGAAACCTTGCTAAAACAAAATGTCACATTAGCTGTACAAGTTTAAATTATGACAAGTTTAATTTATGAACAGAGAGGGTCGTTCCAGTTCCTGGAACCACGAGACCAGCATCACAACTATCCCCTTGAAGAACCACGTTAAATACAGCTTAACAGCAACAATGGAGTAACACAAACGAGGTGACTAACATCTCTCAGAGAGGAACATACACTGATATACTATGGTGCTGGTATCCCCTACACTCTAATGTTTACGAATGTTTTGCCTGGGTAGGAAAAAACAAAACCCAAAGGAAAAGAGGAAAACTGAAGAAAAGTAGAGACCGAGAGACGAAAGTGAAGAGATACACCTTACAAACTTATTTTATAGTTTAATGCATCAAGGACGTCGGTGATCTCGTACGTAATGCCTCCCATTACGTACGAGATCATCACTCATTAAAAACTGCAATAATGATAATTATAATATAATTTATTAAAACATGCTCAATGGAGAAACCAGATATGTAAAAAACCCGGGAAAAAGGAATTAATATGCAGTTTATAAGGATTTAATCACAAATTGGATTACTCCTTAATGTTATAGGGAGGCAGATAGAACCCTGATTATTTCTATCACTCAGTCGGATAATATGACCATTGATAAGTACGTTCATGGAGCGACTTGCAATGTGAACAGATTGATGTAGTAGAAACCAGACTTAGGCTTGGTTACAAGTGCTTCTGGCAGTTTGATGTTGTAGTTGCCAGGTTTAGGCTTGGTTACAAGTACTTCTGGCAGTTTGATGTTGTAGTGGCCAGGCTTAGGCTTGGTTACAAGTGCTTCTGGCAGTTTGATGTTGTGATGGCCAGGTTTAGGCTTGGTTACAAGTGCTTCTGGCAGTTTGATGTTGTGGTGGCCAGGCTTAGGCTTGGTTACAAGTGCTTCTGGCAGTTTGATGTTGTGGTGGCAAGGCTTAGGCTTGGTTACAAGTGCTTCTGGCAGTTTAATGTTGTGATGGCCAGGCTTAGGCTTGGTTACAAGTGCTTCTGGCAGTTTGATGTTGTGATGGCCAGGCTTAGGCTTGGTTACAAGTGCTTCTGGCAGTTTGATGTTGTGGTGGCCAGGCTTAGGCTTGGTTACAAGTGCTTCTGGCAGTTTGATGTTGTGGTGGCAAGGCTTAGGCTTGGTTACAAGTGCTTCTGGCAGTTTGATGTTGTGGTGGCCAGGCTTAGGCTTGGTTACAAGTGCTTCTGGCAGTTTGATGTTGTGGTGGCCAGGCTTAGGCTTGGTTACAAGTACTTCTGGCAGTTTGATGTTGTAGTTGCCAGGTTTAGGCTTGGTTACAAGTACTTCTGGCAGTTTGATGTTGTAGTTGCCAGGTTTAGGCTTGGTTACAAGTACTTCTGGCAGTTTGATGTTGTAGTTGCCAGGTTTAGGCTTGGTTACAAGTACTTCTGCCAATTTGATGTTGTAGTTGCCATATATATATATATATATATATATATATATATATATATATATATATATATATATTTAGATAGATATATATATATATATATATATATATATATGCAAGGAATTCGCGAGAGCATGCGAAATATACACAAACACTGATCTCTGGCCAGAGATCAGTGTTTATATATATATATATATATATATATATATATATATATATATATATATATATATATATATATATATATATATATATATATATATATATATATATTTCTCGCTCTCTCTCTCTCCATTTTCTTCCTTTTCACCCTTTTTACATTCCTCTCTTTTTCCTCTCTCTTGCACTCTCTCTGGCCTCCCCCACCCACGGGGCTGCCAGGCGTGAAGTGTACAAGTCCCTGTACACTGCCCTAACGCTGTAACATTTCCCACGAGATGTGTACTGTGGTGTTCAACCAGATGTTCTTGTTCAAGCGTGTTCTTTTGCTCCCTGTTGCCATTTCCTGCACACCCCTGCCCCTGCTGTCTCCCCCTGCCCCTGCTGTCTCCTACTGCCCACCCCTACCCTTCCTCCCATCTACTGTAGCCATGAAAGAAGGCGCTAACTCCAAATCATAGTTAAATTACTCACAAAATCGTAACATGATTGCAAAGGGCAATAGGCCTATGCTAGCCTTCCTGTGGCGTATAGAAATATATCTATTTGGAGCAATCTCATTAAAGCTAGTTGGTCCAGTTGTTAACGCACTGGCCTGTGAATTTTGCCACTCAATTTGCATAGGTTTAAACCCCAACAGTTCCCTGTTCCGATATTTACATTGTGGGAAGACCCACAGTCTGCTGCTACCCCCAGTCTGCTGCTACCCCCAGTCTGCTGCTACCCACAGTCTGCTGCTACCCACAGTCTGCTGCTACCCCCAGTCTGATGCTACCCCCATTCTGCTGCTACCCACAGTCTGCTGCTACCCACAGTCTGCTGCTACCCCCAGTCTGCTGCTACCCCCAGTCTGCTGCTACCCACAGTCTGCTGCTACCCACAGTCTGCTGCTACCCCCAGTCTGCTGCTACCCACAGTCTGCTGCTACCCACGGTCTGCTACTACCCCCAGTCTGCTGCTACCCACGGTCTGCTGCTACCCCCAGTCTGCTGCTACCCACAGTCTGCTGCTACCCCCAGTCTGCTGCTACCCACAGTCTGCTGCTACCCACAGTCTGCTGCTACCCACGGTCTGCTACTACCCCCAGTCTGCTGCTACCCCCAGCCTGCTGCTACCCACAGTCTGCTGCTACCCACGGTCTGCTGCTACCCCCAGTCTGCTGCTACCCACAGTCTGCTGCTACCCACGGTCTGCTACTACCCCCAGTCTGCTGCTACCCACAGTCTGCTGCTACCCACAGTCTGCTGCTACCCACAGTCTGCTGCTACCCACAGTCTGCTGCTACCCACGGTCTGCTACTACCCCCAGTCTGCTGCAACCCCCAGTCTGCTGCTACCCACGGTCTACTGCTACCCACAGTCTGCTGCTACCCACAGTCTGCTACTACCCCCAGTCTGCTGCTACCCCTAGTCTGCTGCTACCCACAGTCTGCTGCTACCCCCAGTCTGCTGCTACCCCCAGTCTGCTACTACCCCCAGTCTGCTGCTACCCCCAGTCTGCTGCTACCCACAGTCTGCTGCTACCCCAAGTCTGCTGCTACCCACAGTCTGCTGCTACCCACAGTCTGCTGCTACCCACAGTCTGCTGCTACCCACAGTCTGCTGCTACCCGCAGTCTGCTGCTACCCCCAGTCTGCTGCTACCCCCAGTCTGCTGCTACCCCCAGTCTGCTGCTACCCACAGTCTGCTGCTACCCCCAGTCTGCTGCTACCCCCAGTCTGCTGCTACCCCCAGTCTGCTGCTACCCCCAGTCTGCTGCTACCCACAGTCTGCTGCTACCCACAGTCTGCTGCTACCCCCAGTCTGCTGCTACCCACAGTCTGCTGCTACCCACAGTCTGCTGGTACCCACAGTATGCTGCTACCCCCAGTCTGCTGCTACCCCCAGTCTGCTGCTACCCCCAGTCTGCTGCTACCCACAGTCTGCTGCTACCCACAGTCTGCTGCTACCCCCAGTCTGCTGCTACCCACAGTCTGCTGCTACCCACAGTCTACTGCTCCACACAGTCTGCTGCTACCCACAGTCTGCTACTACCCACAGTCTGCTGCTACCCACAGTCTGCTGCTACCCACAGTCTGCTGCTACCCCCAGTCTGCTGCTACCCCCAGTCTGCTGCTACCCACAGTCTGCTGCTACCCACAGTCTGCTGCTACCCCCAGTCTGCTGCTACCCACAGTCTGCTGCTACCCCCAGTCTGCTGCTACCCCCAGTCTGCTGCTACCCACAGTCTGCTGCTACCCACAGTCTGCTGCTACCCACAGCCTGCTGCTACCCACAGTCTGCTGCTACCCACAGTCTGCTGCTACCCACAGTCTGCTGCTACCCACAGCCTGCTGCTACCCACAGTCTACTGCTACCCACAGCCTGCTGCTACCCACAGTCTGCTGCTACCCACAGTCTGCTGCTACCCACAGTCTGCTGCTACCCACAGTCTGCTGCTACCCACAGCCTGCTGCTACCCACAGTCTGCTGCTACCCACAGTCTGCTGCTACCCACAGTCTGCTGCTACCCCCAGTCTGCTGCTACCCACAGTCTGCTGCTACCCACAGTCTGCTGCTACCCCCAGTCTGCTGCTACCCACAGTCTGCTGCTACCCCCAGTCTGCTGCTACCCACAGTCTGCTGCTACCCCCAGTCTGCTGCTACCCACAGTCTGCTGCTACCCACAGTCTGCTGCTACCCACAGTCTGCTGCTACCCACAGTCTGCTGCTACCCACAGTCTGCTGCTACCCACAGTCTGCTGCTACCCCCAGTCTGCTGCTACCCACAGTCTGCTGCTACCCACAGTCTGCTGCTACCCCCAGTCTGCTGCTACCCCCAGTCTGCTGCTACCCACAGTCTGCTGCTACCCCCAGTCTGCTGCTACCCACAGTCTGCTGCTACCCACAGTCTGCTGCTACCCACAGTCTGCTGCTACCCACAGTCTGCTGCTACCCACAGTCTGCTGCTACCCGTATTCTCCATGTTAACATTAGTGTAACACCAGCTGTATGGTATCCTAACGTACATGATAATTATACCCGTCACAAAACCATCAATATTTCTATGTTATTTTCTGTCACACAGAAAGTGTTCCTTCGTAAGATTATTAAATGTCAGCCTGAGTTGGGAGACTTCAGGTTAGGGTACGTTAGGGTAGGTTAGGATAGGTTAGGTTAGGTTAGGTTAGGTTAGGTAAGGTTAGGTTAGGTTAGGTTAGGTAAGGTTAGGTTAGGTTAGGTAAGGTTAGGTTAGGTTAGGTTAGGTTAGGTTAGGTTAGGTTAGGTAAGGTTAGGTTAGGTTAGGTTAGGTTAGGTTAGGTAAGGTTAGGTTAGGTTAGGGTAGGTTAGGTTAGGTTAGGGTAGGTTAGGATAGGTTAGGTTAGGTTAGGTTAGGTTAGGTTAGGTTAGGTAAGGTTAGGTTAGGTTAGGTTAGGTAAGGTTAGGTTAGGTTAGGTTAGGTTAGGTAAGGTTAGGTTAGGTTAGGTTAGGTTAGGTAAGGTTAGGTTAGGTAAGGTTAGATTAGGTTAGGTTAGGTTAGGTTAAGTTAGGTTAGGTTAGGTTCGGTTTGCTTAGGTTAGGTTAATTAAGTTAGGTTTGTCAGGTTAGGTTTGGTTAGGTTAGGTTAGGTTAGGTTCGGTTTGCTTAGGTTAGGTTAATTAAGTTAGGTTTGTCAGGTTAGGTTAGGTTAGGTTAGGTAAGGTTAGGTTAGGTTAGGTTTGTCAGGTTAGGTTAGGTTAGGTTAGGTTAGGTTTGTCAGGTTAGGTTAGGTTAGTTAGGTTAGGTTACGTTAGGTTAGGTTAGGTTAGCTAGGTTAGGTTAGGTTAGGTTAGGTTAGTCAGGTTAGGTTAGTTAGGTTAGGTTAGGTTAGTCAGGTTAGGTTAGGTTGGTTAGGTTAGGTTAGTTAGGTTAGGTTAGTCAGGTTAGGTTAGGTTAGTTAGGTTAGCCTTCGACAAGTGTGACCATGGCGTAATAGCGCACAAAATGCGTGCTAAAGGAATAACAGGAAAAGTCGGTGGATAGATCTATAATTTCCTCACTAACAGAACACAGAGAGTAGTCGTCAACAGAGTAAAGTCCGAGGCAGCTACGGTGAAAAGCTCTGTTCCACAAGGCACAGTACTCGCTCCCATCTTGTTCCTCATCCTCATATCCGACATAGACAAGGATGTCAGCCACAGCACCGTGTCTTCCTTTGCAGATGACACCCGAATCTGCATGACAGTGTCTTCCATTGCAGACACTGCAAGGCTCCAGGCGGACATCAACCAAATCTTTCAGTGGGCTGCAGAAAACAATATGAAGTTCAACGATGAGAAATTTCAATTACTCAGATATTGTAAACACGAGGAAATTAAATCTTCATCAGAGTACAAAACAAATTCCGGCCACAAAATAGAGCGAAACACCAACGTCAAAGACCTGGGAGTGATCATGTCGGAGGATCTCACCTTCAAGGACCATAACATTATATCAATCGCATCTGCTAGAAAAATGACAGGATGGATAATGAGAACCTTCAAAACTAGGGAGGCCAAGCCCATGATGACACTCTTCAGGTCACTTGTTCTATCTAGGCTGGAATATTGCTGCACACTAACAGCACCTTTCAAGGCAGGTGAAACTGCTGACCTAGAAAATGTACAGAGAACGTTCACGGCGCGCATAACGGAGATAAAACACCCCAATTACTGGGAGCGCTTGAGGTTCCTGAACCTGTATTCCCTGGAACGCAGGCTGGAGAGATACATGATTATATACACCTGGAAAATCCTAGAGGGACTAGTACCGAACTTGCACACGAAAATCACTCACTACGAAAGCAAAAGACTTGGCAGACGATGCAACATCCCTCCAATGAAAAGCAGGGGTGTCACTAGCACGTTAAGAGACCATACAATAAGTGTCAGGGGCCCGGGACTGTTCAACTGCCTCCCAGCATACATAAGGGGGATTACCAACAGACCCCTGGCAGTCTTCAAGCTGGCACTGGACAAGCACCTAAAGTCGGTTCCTGACCAGCCGGGCTGTGGATCGTACGTTGGTTTGCGTGCAGCCAGCAGCAACAGCCTGGTTGATCAGGCTCTGATCCACCAGGAGGCCTGGTCACAGACCGGGCCGCGGGGGCGTTGACCCCCGGAACTCTCTCCAGGTAACTCCAGTCAGGTTAGGTTAGGTTAGTTAGGTTAGGTTAGTCAGGTTAGGTTAGGTTAGTTAGGTTAGGTTAGGTTAGTTAGGTTAGGTTAGTCAGGTTAGGTTAGTTAGGTTAGGTTAGGTTGGTCAGGTTAGGTTAGGTTAGGTTAGGTTAGGTAATGTAAGGCAAGGTAAGGTAAGGTAAGGTTTGTCAGGAAACAGGACAAGTGTTTCCTGACGCGGGTCTTAGATGATAACTCGCCGTTGGACCTTTTGGTCATCTGACCGAGGCCTTCCACTGGCTTACACCTCCACCCCTTTCAAAATCTGGTCATAGTTATAATTTATTTTTTTACAAGTTTAAGGACGTAATTGGAAGACAGTAGAAACATACAAAATATGAAACAGTCAGTCCCTCAACCTTGAAGCAGAGCAATGAGTATATCAGATATACCAGTATACCTTCATCAGTTACGACAGCTTCAAAGCTTTCCTTCCAGCTGGACTAACTATTAACCCGTAATTACCGTCCTAATTTAGCCTATGTGTAATCACCAAATGTGTTTCCGGGGTCGAAATTAAGTTTCCAGACCCCAAAGACGAGACTTACAGAAGTCTAACTTCAGTCATGATTTAAGAGGCACCTGAGTGTCCCTGTCTCCTAATATTATGTTCATTTTCCCCTATAATCTACCTGGTTCGTAATAACTACCGTATTTGGTTTGTCTCCTTTCGTAAGGTGAAGTCCAGGATCTTACCTTAACTGATGGTGTAACCTAACTAATCTTTGAGGGCAGTTGTGTTGTACAGTTGGTAAGACCTGAATTAAATGGTATAAAATACCGACACAATGGAAACATAAGCACATATGCAGTTTAATGTGATCCTTTTGACAAAGTTTCGCCCATACAGTGGGCTTCATCAAGTCACACACAGATCTACCTGGGGTGGAAGATAAATACTCCCATACTCTTACATACTCTTACAGGAACCAGGAGAGGCAGGAGGAGCTTAAAGCTATTAGTGAAATTGAAAGAAATTCAAAATATTTCTTTTCATATGCCAAAAACAAGGCAAATACCACATCTAGTATCGGGCCCTTACTCAGACAGGATGGGACTTACTCAGGCAGGATGGGACTTACTCAGGCAGGATGGGACTTACTCAGACAGGATGGGACTTACTCAGGCAGGATGGGACTTACTCAGACAGGATGGGACTTACACAGATGACAACAAGGAAATGAGTGAAATATTGAAATCCCAGTACGACTCTGTGTTTAGTGAACCACTAATCGGTCTGAGGATCGACGACCCAAATGATTTCTTCATGAATGAGCCTCAAAACTCCATAAATGTATGCCAGATTTCCGACATTACCCTAGCTCCTATAGATTTCGAAAAAGCCATTGACAACATGCCTATGCACTCAGCCCCGGGCCCAGACTCGTGGAACTCTGTTTTCATTAAGAACTGCAAGAAACCCCTCTCGCGTGCCCTAAGTACACTATGGAGGAGGAGCTTGGACATGGGTGAAATTCCACAGTCACTTAAAACAACGGATATAGCCCCACTCCATAAAGGTGGCAGCAAAGCATTAGCTAAGAACTATAGACCAATAGCTCTGACGTCCCACATCATAAAAATCTTTGAAAGAGTGCTAAGAAGCAGGATTGCAAATCACCTGGATTCCCAAAATCTGCACAATCCAGGGCAACATGGGTTCAGGGCAGGTCGCTCCTGCCTCTCACAACTACTGGATCACTATGACATGGCCTTGGATGCACTGGAAGAAAATCAGAATGCAGATGTAATATACACAGACTTTGCAAAAGCATTTGACAAATGCGATCATGGCGTAATAGCCCATAAAATACGTGCTAAAGGAATAACTGGGAAAGTGGGGAGATGGATCTTCAACTTCCTAACAAATCGAACACAAAGAGTAGTGGTCAACAGAGTTAAATCAGAGGCTGCCATAGTGAAGAGCTCTGTTCCACAAGGCACAGTACTCGCCCCCATCTTATTCCTTATCCTCATATCAGACATAAACAGAGATATACACCACAGCACCGTATCATCCTTTGCGGATGATACTAGGATCTGCATGAGGCTGTCATCTGCTGAGGACGCGGTTAACCTCCAAGAAGATATAAACAAAGTTTTCCAGTGGGCAACGGTAAACAATATGATGTTCAATGAGGACAAATTCCAACTACTCCGTTATGGAAAACTGGAGGAGATAATAACTAGAACAGAGTATACTACTGACTCCGGCCATACAATAGAGCGGAAAAATAATGTAAGGGACCTGGGAGTAGTAATGTCTGAGGATCTCACTTTCAAGGATCACAACAGTGCCACGATCGCACGTGCAAAGAAAATGATAGGATGGATAATGAGAACTTTCAAAACGAGAGATGCCAAGCCCATGATGATCCTTTTCAACTCACTTGTTCTCTCTAGGCTGGAATACTGCTGTACATTAACATCTCCATACAAAGCAGGTGAAATCGCAGATCTAGAGAGTGTACAGAGATCCTTTACTGCACGTATAAGTTCTGTCAAGCACCTTAACTACTGGGAACGCTTAGAAGCACTTGATTTGTACTCGTTGGAACGCAGGAGGGAGAGATATATCATAATCTACACTTGGAAAATCTTGGAAGGAATGGTCCCAAATCTGCACACAGAAATCACTCCCTACGAAAGTAAAAGACTGGGCAGGCGATGCAAAATGCCCCCAATAAAAAGTAGTGGCGCCATTGGTACACTAAGGGAAAACACCATAAGTGTCCGGGGCCCAAAACTGTTTAACAGCCTCCCATCAAGCATTAATAAACCCCTGGCTGCCTTCAAGAGAGAGCTAGACAGATACCTAAAGTCAGTGCCGGATCAGCCGGGCTGTGGCTCGTACGTTGGACTGCGTGCGGCCAGCAGTAACAGCCTAGTTGATCAGGCCCTGATCCATCGGGAGGCCTGGTCATGGACCGGGCCGCGGGGGCGTTGATTCCCGGAATAACCTCCAGGTAACCTCCAGGTACTCCCGTACCTTCCACCCCAGGTAGATCTGTGTGTGACTTGAAAAAGCCCACTGTGTGGGCGAAACGTTGTCAGTAAAGGATCACATTAAACTGCATATGTGTTTATGTTTCCCGAATTAAGGTACATTAAAGATGTCAAGCGACGACACCCTGGATGTCTGCCTTACGTCACCGTTGCCCAACGTCACTCCATGACGTTACCTCGTGACTTCTGCCCGACATTACCCTGGACATTGACTGACGTCACCTCGTGATGTCGCCCCACATTCCTCACGACGTCACAACTGACATTACCACGTGATGTCACACTGACAGTGTTATAGTTTCACAGTGATTAATTTGTATTTGGTACTGTCGAGAACGATTGAGGGAAGATACGTCAGGTGTTAATTCCTGTCATTGTTCTGACATGTTCGTGTATGTCTTAGTGTCGTTTGCTAGTGTAAGCTTTGTTGCAACCGTATGTGCATTACGGGTGTCAGCAAGATTTACATGTGTCTCGATGTGTGGTCTGAGCCCAGATATGTGTGTAGACCAGGTGGCCCGGTGGCCTGGTGGCCCGGTGGTCTGGTGGCTAAAACTCCCGCTTCACACACGGAGGGCCCGGGTTCGATTCCCGGCGGGTGGAAATTCCGACACGTTTCCTTACACCTATTGTCCTGTTCACCTAGCAGCAAATAGGTACCTGGGTGTTAGTCGACTGGTGTGGGTGGCATCCTGGGGGACAAGATTAAGGACCCCAATGGAAATAAGTTAGACAGTCCTCGATGACGCACTGACTTTCTTGGCTTATCCTGGGTGGCTAACCCTCCGGGGTTAAAAATCCGAACGAAATCTTATCTTACCACAGTGTTGTCTGAGCCCAGACCATTGGTAACACGCTAGTGTTACATGTCACCCATTGTGACCGTTGACAGCTGACATTAGTCAGTCCAGGCATCAGTTTACAAGCGTCTGAGATCCCATGTACAGAGAGCTCTTATGTGCGCCGTTCGTAGATAAGATAAGATAAGATTTCGTTCGGATTTTAAACCCCGGAGGGTTAGCCACCCAGGATAACCCAAGAAAGTCAGTGCGTCATCGAGGACTGTCTAACTTATTTCCATTGGGGTCCTTAATCTTGTCCCCCAGGATGCGACCCACACCAGTCGACTAACACCCGGGTACCTATTTGCTGCTAGGTGAACAGGACAACAGGTGTAAGGAAACGTGTCGAAATGTTTCCACCCGCCGGGAATCGAACCCGGGCCTGAGTCGTACCTTCACGACTCCCTGCCGAGACTCGTTTCCCTCCACCTCCTGACCGTCAGAGTGCAGTTATGTGTAGAGAATGACATCGTCAAACCGCAGTAACCCTGTCGGCTGGCAACTGTCTGACTAAGTCACTGCTCCAGTGAGCAATCGGCATTAAGTATGATGTCACTGACTGCTAGCCCGCTCACTCCAGTTACGGTGTATGCTGATACGACTTCCTAGCATGATTCTGCTACGAATCACTCCACTCTCGCCTGCAATGACAGCCCCAGTGACAGAATCAGTCGAGAAATATCCTCCTGGGTCACTTACCAGAAGAAGTCCTGCCCAGTTGCCAAGTACTGAAAATGCCACACTCGAGGGTAGCAACAGGTTGTGCCCCAGGTTGAGTGAACCCTGCAGCAACTACTCCAAGATGACTGCTTCACGGTTCCAGAGACCACCGTACCTCGTTACATGACAACCCAGCCTCAGTGATGTCTCCTGTGTTGCAGTATCTGTCCAGACGCAGGAAGGCGTACAGTGACGCCCACCGAAGCTCACCTTTTATTTTCTTCCCTCCCTGTAGAAATTTTTCTTTTTGTCCACGTCGACATGTATATACAAGTTTTTGTGTTCTGTGCCTGTTCCTGCACGAGAGAAATCGAGTTTTTTTTTCAGTCAAGCACGGTCGAGGACTACCATGGGTAGGCGGCTGAGCAAAATGTAGACAGTAAGGCTACGTGTCTAGTTTCCAAAGATTCCCTCAGAGAGTAGGCCTCTAGGTAGGCATACGAAGACCTGCCTTGTACTCAGCGACTAGGCATCCTAGAGTCAACAGCTCCACTTCTCTCTCCCTCGTGGGCATAGTCCTCTGGGTCGCCCCAGGGCACTAAACACACTGCCTCCGAAGCCTTACTATCGATCCGCACTACCAAACACACGTAATCTTTCGACGATACTACCAGTACATGTACAAGGTATACAAGTACATGTACAAGGTATACAAGTACATGTACAAGGTATACAAGTACATGTACAAGGTATACAAGTACATGTACAAGGTATACAAGTACATGTACAAGGTATACAAGTACATGTACAAGGTATACAAGTACATGTACAAGGTATACAAGTACATGTACAAGGTATACAAGTACATATACAAGGTATACAGACCATAGCTCACATCAGTGACATACTACTAT
>NC_091390.1:5266163-5268663 GCF_038502225.1 Cherax quadricarinatus
TAAAAGACCAACGCTTGTAACCTTATGTAATTTTAATACAGAAACGTTTCGCTCACAAGGGTCTTCAATTCATGGTTTCGCCCACTATGAGCTTTATACGTATTGATTGAAGGTCAGTAGTATAGCTTGAAGGTCAGTGGTATATCTGAAGGTCAGTGGTATAGCGTGAAGGTCAGTGGTATAGCTTGAAGGTCAGTGGTATAGCTTGAAGGTCAGTGGTATAGCTTGAAGGTCAGTGGTATAGCTTGAAGGTCAGTGGTATAGCTTGAAGGTCAGTGGTATAGTAACCTGGAGGTCAGTTATATAGTAGCCTGGAGGTCAGTTATATAGTAGCCTGGAGGTCAGTTATATAGTAGCCTGGAGGTCAGTTATATAGTAGCCTGGAGGTCAGTTATATAGTAGCCTGGAGGTCAGTTATATAGTAGCCTGGAGGTCAGTTATATAGTAGCCTGGAGGTCAGTTATATAGTAGCCTGGAGGTCAGTTATACAGTAGCCTGGAGGTCAGTTATAGAGTACACAACGAGGAGATGTCTTACTCACGCAGCCTCACGCTAGATGATGTCAACATAGCAACTGCAAATTAACTAGTACAATAGCTCAGACGTCCCAAATGATGTAGACTTTTGAAAACGATTCAATAAACATTACTGAAAATCCAAATGAATCGTAGCATTTGTTGAACCCAGGTCAGCATGGAGTCAGAACAGGTTGCTCCTGCCTCTGGCAATTACTGGGCCATTACGACACGGTACAGGATTCACTGGATGAAGAGTTAAATGCAGGGAAGTTAAATGTCTTTGGAAAGGCCTTTGAAAAGTTCGACCACGGAGTAATTGTGCATAAAAGGCATGTACAAGGGGTAACAGAAAAGGTGTGCAGATATATATTAAGCTTAATAACTAATAGAAGGTTACCAGTAATAGTTAACGAACCAAATTAATTGGCTACTTAAGTGGAGAGCTTTGCCAGCCAGGCCAAGGGGCCCAACGGGGCCCTTGGCCGGGCTGGCGATGCACACGCTTCACTCGCTGATTTTCGAGTTCGATTCCCGGCGAGGTGGAAACATTTCGACGCGTTTCCTTACACCTGTTGCCCCGTTGACCTAGCATATAGGTACCTGGGTGTTAGTCGACTGGTGTGGGTCGCATCCTGGGGGACAAGATTGAGTACCCCAATGACAATAAGACATAGTCCCTCGATGACCCACTGCCTGTCTTGGATTATCCTGGGTGGCTAACCCTTCAGGGTTAAAAATCCGAGCAAAATCTCATCTCATTCTCACAGCTGACAGATCAATAAAACGTAGCGCTGTATCTTCCTTTGCAGACGATACTAGACTCTGGATTAAGGTGACATCCATACAAGACAGTGAATCTGCAAGGTGATGTCAACCAAGTGGGCTATTGAAATCAATATGATGTTCAGGGAGGACGAATTTAAACTACTACGTTGCCGAAGGATTGAGAAAACATCGTGATCAGAGTATAACACAAACTCAAAACTCTCAGCAGAACGTAAGTCTGTGAGAGAACTGGGAGTTATAATGTCAAAACATCACAGGCTCAAAGGATACAGTAAAGTCATTGTTGTTGCTGCAAAGGAAATGATAGGTTAGATAACTAGAACTTTCAAAACATGAGATGCCAAGCCAATGATGGCGCTCATCAAGTCACTAGTTCGCTCTCTAGGTTGGAATATTGCTGTGTACTAACGAAGAGAACACTTACAGCCTGAAGTCCCTGGAGCTGTACTCCATACCTTGAGCATAACTGGAGAGGGTCCCAGGGGTCAACGCACCATGGCCCGGTCTGTGACCAGGCCTCGTGGTAAATCAGCCCCTGATCAACCAGGCTGTTACTGTTGGCCGCATGTAAACCGAAGTACGAACCACACAGGTACTGACTTTAGGTGCCTGGCCAGCGCCTTCTTGAAGACAGCCAGGGGTCTATTGGTAATCCCCCTTATGTATGCTGAGAGGCAGTTAAACAGTCTTGGGTCCCTGACACTTACTGTGGTGTCTCACAACGTAGAACGTAAAAGAGACAGATGCATCACATTCCAAACCTGAAGAATCTAAATGGCCTTGAAACTGCTCACAGAAATCAATAGATTTGAAAATAAAAGGCTTGGCAGATAGTGCAAGATACTCCCTTCGAGAAAACAGGGGACGAAAATTCATTATGTGTACAGCTATGTGATGTGATTGTGAATGAGATGATTTCTTCAGATACGTCATGTACAGGACAGCTGGTAACGCACTAAAGGGATGCCCCATCGCCATACCAAATATTTACAAGTGCATTGTGCATTTGGTAGCTTAAAAATGTGTTGGGCAAATAATTTGGTTAGTGGGTTTGGGTTTGAGAAGGATCTGTCTAGTATGGGCCAGTAGACCTGTTTCTTTCGGTAAATCTGGGACCGAAACGTCGTCCCAAGTTTCATTTCCCTGTATGCGCTTATCTGGATATTGAAAAATGGTCTGACAATACCGACAAGATG
>NC_091390.1:5273663-5338663 GCF_038502225.1 Cherax quadricarinatus
ATTCAATACACTGGAGGTACTAACGTAGCCCCCCTTCTCTTTTACACGCAGCCCCAATGTACAAAGAATGCACATTCAATACACTGGAGGTGCTAACGTAGCCCCCTTCTCCTTTACACGCAGCCCCAATGTACAAAGAATGTACATTCAATACACTGGAGGTACTAACGTAGCCCCCTTCACCTTTACACGCAGCCCCAATGTACAAAGAATGCACATTAAATACACTGGAGGTACTAACGTAGCCCTCTTCTCCTTTACACGCAGCCCCAATGTACAAAGAAAGCACATTCAATACACTGGAGGTACTAACGTAGCCCCCTTCTCCTTTACACGCAGCCCCAATGTACAAAGAATGCGCATTCAATACACTGGAGGTACTAACGTAGCCCCCTTCTCCCTTACACGCAGCCCCAATGTACAAAGAAAGCACATTCAATACACTGGAGGTACTAACGTAGCCCCCTTCTCCTTTACACGCAGCCCAATGTACAAAGAATGCGCATTCAATACACTGGAGGTACTAACGTAGCCCCCTTCCCCTTTACACGCAGCCCCAATGTACAAAGAACGCGCATTCAATACACTGGAGGTACTAACGTAGCCCCCTTCTTTTTTACACGCAGCCCCAATGTACAAAGAAAGCACATTCAATACACTGGAGGTACTAACGTAGCCCCCTTCTTTTTTACACGCAGCCCCAATGTACAAAGAAAGCACATTCAATACACTGGAGGTACTAACGTAGCCCCCTTCTCCTTTACACGCAGCCCAATGTACAAAGAATGCGCATTCAATACACTGGAGGTACTAACGTAGCCCCCTTCTCCTTCACACGCAGCCCCAATGTACAAAGAATGCGCATTCAATGCACTGGAGGTACTAACGTAGCCCCCTTCTCCTTTACACGCAGCCCCAATGTACAAAGAAAGCACATTCAATACACTGGAGGTACTAACGTAGCCCCCTTCTCCTTTACACGCAGCCACAATGTACAAAGAAAGCACATTCAATACACTGGAGGTACTAACGTAGCCCCCTTCTCCTTTACACGCAGCCCCAATGTACAAAGAATGCGCATTCAATACACTGGAGGTACTAACGTAGCCCCCTTCTCCTTTACACGCAGCCCAATGAACAAAGAATGCGCATTCAATACACTGGAGGTACTAACGTAGCCCCCTTCTCCTTTACACGCAGCCCCAATGTACAAAGAAAGCACATTCAATACACTGGAGGTACTAACGTAGCCCCCTTCTCCTTTACACGCAGCCCCAATGTACAAAGAATGCACATTCAATACACTGGAGGTGCTAACGTAGCCCCCTTCTCCTTTACACGCAGCCCCAATGTACAAAGAATGTACATTCAATACCCTGGAGGTACTAACGTAGCCCTCTTCTCCTTTACACGCAGCCCCAATGTACAAAGAATGCACATTCAATACACTGGAGGTGCTAACGTAGCCCCCTTCTCCTTTACACGCAGCCCCAATGTACAAAGAATGTACATTCAATACACTGGAGGTACTAACGTAGCCCCCCTTCTCTTTTACACGCAGCCCCAATGTACAAAGAATGCACATTCAATACACTGGAGGTGCTAACGTAGCCCCCTTCTCCTTTACACGCAGCCCCAATGTACAAAGAATGTACATTCAATACACTGGAGGTACTAACGTAGCCCCTTTCACCTTTACACGCAGCCCCAATGTACAAAGAATGCACATTAAATACACTGGAGGTACTAACGTAGCCCTCTTCTCCTTTACACGCAGCCCCAATGTACAAAGAAAGCACATTCAATACACTGGAGGTACTAACGTAGCCCCCTTCTCCTTTACACGCAGCCCCAATGTACAAAGAATGCACATTCAATACACTGGAGGTACTAACGTAGCCCCCTTCTCCTTTACACGCAGCCCCAATGTACAAAGAATGCGCATTCAATACACTGGAGGTACTAACGTAGCCCCCTTCTCCTTTACACGCAGCCCCAATGTACAAAGAAAGCACATTCAATACACTGGAGGTACTAACGTAGCCCCCTTCTCCTTTACACGCAGCCCAATGTACAAAGAATGCGCATTCAATACACTGGAGGTACTAACGTAGCCCCCTTCTCCTTTACACGCAGCCCCAATGTACAAAGAACGCGCATTCAATACACTGGAGGTACTAACGTAGCCCCCTTGTGTTCAGTGTTCAGTGGTCAGTCGTCACGTGAGGTCACAGACCCTGAGCTGCTTGGGGATTAGCGTGGACGGTTACAAAGCATGGCTTGCTTCTACAGTGTTTTAAAAGCTGAGGTTGGAGAGTTGAAGGAGGAGGTCTTGCTTCTCCAGGAGGAGATTAGGAGGCTGAAGGTCCACCTCAATGGGCCTGGGAGAGAGTGTGAGGTGGTTGGAGATGTGGGGAATGAGGCTTCTAGCAGTGAGGTGCAGTCTGTCTCTCACTGTGAGGAGGCTGTAGGTGGGGTGGTAGCAACGGCTACCAGCAGTGAGGTGCAGCCCAGCACCTGCTACAAGTGGCGAGTTGTTCACAGTAATGGGAGGCGCATCAGAGTAAGGAAAGTTAAGAGTGCAGATCTGAAGGTAGGAAATCGCTTCTCTGTTCTCCAGGATGAATGTACTTCAGTGGCCAGTGAAGGTAAGGGTACTACTGCCCCTGCTAATGAAGGTAAGCGCATTCTTGTGGTTGGTGACTCTCAGGTAAGATATGTTGATCGTGCTTTTTGTAATAGGAATAAGAAGATGAGAGATAGAGTGTGCTTCCCTGGAGCTGGTGTTGGGGACATTGTCAACAGACTGGATAATATCATGTCAGGTAATGGGAACAAGCCCATTATCTGTCTCAGTGCTGGTGGAAATGATATTGGGAAGGGTAGGAGAGAAGAGCTGCTAGATAAGTACAGGTCAGCTATAGATTTCATTAAGTCTAAGGGAGGGATCCCAATCATATGTAGCATCTTGCCTAGAAGGGGAGTAGGAAATGAATGGTTGTCTAGGGCAATTGGTGTAAATTGCTGGCTAGACAGATACTGCAAGGAACTTGCAATCCCATTCATTGACAACTGGAACAACTTTTATGGCAAACATGATATGTATGCAAGGGATGGGGTTCATCTCTCTGGGGCAGGGGTGGTAGCACTTGCAGACTCGATTGAGAAGGCCATTGGTGAAATGCCTATGATTTTAAACTGATGGAAGATAGAGGTATGGGTGTGTGTGGGAAACAAGCAGGTTGCAACACTAGGGTTGGAAACAGTAAATGTATAAAAGGCATTCAGCATGAAGTTATAAATAAAGACAATAGAACAGGTCAGCAAACAAAGGGGGACAGCAGAGGGCAGCAAGGGACTAGCTCCCTTAAGGTTTACTATACTAATAGCAGGAGTGTTAGAAATAAGATAGATGAGCTAAGATTAATTGCAAGTGCAGGAAACATAGATATTATTGCTATAACAGAGACCTGGCTCAATCTGAAAGATAGAGAGATGCCCTCTGAATGTCACATACAAGGCTATAAATTATTCCACACTGACAGGGTCAACAGGAAAGGTGGTGGAGTAGCGATGTATGTCAGAGACAATTTAAATTGTTGTGTTAGACAAGATATTAAATTAGAAGCGTCAGCCACTGAATCTGTTTGGTTACAGCTTCTCGAGGGCCGAGAAAAACTAATTTTGGGTGTGATTTACAGGGCCCCAAATCTTGATAGGGAGTGCAGTAAACTTCTATGGGACGAAATTCGTAAGGCATCTACATACGAAAATGTTGTGCTAATGGGAGATTTCAACTATAGACAGATTGACTGGAGCAATTTGACAGGAAATTTAGAGTCGGGTGACTTTCTTGATACGATCCAGGATTGTTTTTTAAAACAGTTTGTGACAGAGCCAACTAGGGGAAATAACCTCCTTGACTTGGTTCTTGCCAGTAGGGAAACACTAATTAATAATCTTGAGGTTAATGATGAGCTTGGGGAGAGTGATCACAAATCACTCAGTTTTAACATATCATGGAATTCCCCTAATAATGGCAATCAAGTCTCCGTCCCTGACTTTCGCTTGGCTGATTTCATAGGACTGAAAAATTACTTAGGTGGGCTGAACTGGAATGACCTGACTAGGGGTCAGGTAGGTGGTGATGGTTGCCGATATGATGCTTTCCAGGGCATAGTTCTAGCTGCTCAGTCAAATTATGTTCCAAATAGGGAAATCAGATCAAACAAAAATGATCCTAAATGGATGAACAATAGATTAAAATATCTGATTGGTCAAAAGAGAGGCATATATAGGCAAATCAAAAGAGGAGAGGGGCAATTAAGAAATCGATATATTCAGTTAAAGAGAGAAATAAAAAAGGGAATTAGAAAAGCAAATAGAGATTATGAGGTTAAAGTTGCAAGAGAATCGAAGACTAACCCAAAAGGATTCTTTCAGGTATACAGAAGTAAGATCAGGGACAAGATAGGCCCACTCAAAAGTTCCTCGGGTCAGCTCACTGACAGTGATAAGGAAATGTGTAGAATTTTTAACACATACTTCCTCTCAGTTTTTACACAGGAGGATACCAGCGATATTCCAGTAATGATAAATTATGTAGAACAGGACGATAATAAACTGTGCACTATTAGGGTCACAAGTGACATGGTCCTTAGGCAAATAGATAAATTAAAACCTAACAAATCCCCAGGCCCTGATGAACTGTATGCAAGGGTTCTAAAGGAATGTAAAGAGGAGCTTAGCACACCTTTGGCTAATCTTTTCAACATATCACTACAAACTGGCATGGTGCCAGATAAGTGGAAAATGGCAAATGTGATACCTATTTTCAAAACAGGTGACAGGTCCTTAGCTTCGAACTATAGACCAATAAGCCTAACCTCCATAGTGGGAAAATTTATGGAATCAATAATTGCCGAGGCAGTTCGTAGCCACCTTGAAAAGCATAAATTAATCAACGAATCTCAGCATGGTTTTACAAAGGGGCGTTCCTGCCTTACGAATTTATTAACTTTTTTCACTAAGGTATTTGAGGAGGTAGATCATGGTAATGAATATGATATTGTGTATATGGACTTCAGTAAGGCTTTTGACAGGGTCCCACATCAGAGACTATTGAGGAAAATTAAAGCACATGGAATAGGAGGAGAAATTTTTTCCTGGATAGAGGCATGGTTGACAAATAGGCAGCAGAGAGTTTGCATAAATGGGGAGAAATCAGAGTGGGGAAGCGTCACGAGCGGTGTTCCACAGGGGTCAGTGTTGGGCCCCCTGCTGTTCACAATCTACATAAACGACATAGATGAGGGCATAAAGAGCGACATCGGCAAGTTTGCCGATGACACCAAAATAGGCCGTCGAATTCATTCTGACGAGGACATTCGAGCACTCCAGGAGGATTTGAATAGACTGATGCAGTGGTCGGAGAAGTGGCAGATGCAGTTTAATATAGACAAATGCAAAGTTCTAAATGTTGGACAGGACAATAACCATGCCACATATAAACTAAATAATGTAGATCTTAATATTACGGATTGCGAAAAAGATTTAGGAGTTCTGGTTAGCAGTAATCTGAAACCAAGACAACAGTGCATAAGTGTTCGCAATAAAGCTAATAGAATCCTTGGCTTCATATCAAGAAGCATAAATAATAGGAGTCCTCAGGTTGTTCTTCAACTCTATACATCCTTGGTTAGGCCTCATTTAGATTATGCTGCACAGTTTTGGCCACCGTATTACAGAATGGATATAAATTCTCTGGAAAATGTACAAAGGAGGATGACAAAGATGATCCCATGTATCAGAAACCTTCCCTATGAGGATAGACTAAGGGCCCTGAAACTGCACTCTCTAGAAAGACGTAGAATTAGGGGGGATATGATTGAGGTTTATAAGTGGAAGACAGGAATAAATAAAGGGGATGTAAATAGTGTGCTGAAAATATCTAGCCTAGACAGGACTCGCAGCAATGGTTTTAAGTTGGAAAAATTCAGATTCAGGAGGGATATAGGAAAGTACTGGTTTGGTAATAGAGTTGTGGATGAGTGGAACAAACTCCCAAGTACCGTTATAGAGGCCAGAACGTTGTGTAGCTTTAAAAATAGGTTGGATAAATACATGAGTAGATGTGGGTGGGTGTGAGTTGGACCTGATAGCTTGTGCTAACAGGTCGGTTGCCGTGTTCCTCCCTTAAGTCAATGTGACCTGACCTGACTAGGTTGGGTGCATTGGCTTAAGCCGGTAGGGACTTGGACCTGCCTCGCATGGGCCAGTAGGCCTTCTGCAGTGTTCCTTCGTTCTTATGTTCTTATGTTCTTTACACGCAGCCCAATGTACAAAGAATGTACATTCAATACACTAGAGGTACTAACGTAGCCCTCTTCTCCTTTACACGCAGCCCCAATGTACAAAGAATGCACATTCAATACACTGGAGGTGCTAACGTAGCCCCCTTCTCCTTTACACGCAGCCCCAATGTACAAAGAATGTACATTCAATACACTGGAGGTACTAACGTAGCCCCCCTTCTCTTTTACACGCAGCCCCAATGTACAAAGAATGCACATTCAATACACTGGAGGTGCTAACGTAGCCCCCTTCTCCTTTACACGCAGCCCCAATGTACAAAGAATGTACATTCAATACACTGGAGGTACTAACGTAGCCCCCTTCACCTTTACACGCAGCCCCAATGTACAAAGAATGCACATTAAATACACTGGAGGTACTAACGTAGCCCTCTTCTCCTTTACACGCAGCCCCAATGTACAAAGAAAGCACATTCAATACACTGGAGGTACTAACGTAGCCCCCTTCTCCTTTACACGCAGCCCCAATGTACAAAGAATGCGCATTCAATACACTCGAGGTACTAACGTAGCCCCCTTCTCCTTTACACGCAGCCCCAATGTACAAAGAAAGCACATTCAATACACTGGAGGTACTAACGTAGCCCCCTTCTCCTTTACACGCAGCCCAATGTACAAAGAATGCGCATTCAATACACTGGAGGTACTAACGTAGCCCCCTTCTCCTTTACACGCAGCCCCAATGTACAAAGAACGCGCATTCAATACACTGGAGGTACTAACGTAGCCCCCTTCTCCTTTACACGCAGCCCCAATATACAAAGAAAGCACATTCAATACACTGGAGGTACTAACGTAGCCCCCTTCTCCTTTACACGCAGCCCCAATGTACAAAGAAAGCACATTCAATACACTGGAGGTACTAACGTAGCCCCCTTCTCCTTTACACGCAGCCCCAATGTACAAAGAATGCGCATTCAATACACTGGAGGTACTAACGTAGCCCCCTTCTCCTTTACACGCAGCCCAATGTACAAAGAATGTACATTCAATACACTGGAGGTACTAACGTAGCCCTCTTCTCCTTTACACGCAGCCCCAATGTACAAAGATTGCACATTCAATACACTGGAGGTGCTAACGTAGCCCCCTTCTCCTTTACACGCAGCCCCAATGTACAAAGAATGAACATTCAATACACTGGAGGTACTAACGTAGCCCCCCTTCTCTTTTACACGCAGCCCCAATGTACAAAGAATGCACATTCAATACACTGGAGGTGCTAACGTAGCCCCCTTCTCCTTTACACGCAGCCCCAATGTACAAAGAATGTACATTCAATACACTGGAGGTACTAACGTAGCCCCCTTCACCTTTACACGCAGCCCCAATGTACAAAGAATGCACATTAAATACACTGGAGGTACTAACGTAGCCCTCTTCTCCTTTACACGCAGCCCCAATGTACAAAGAAAGCACATTCAATACACTGGATGTACTAACGTAGCCCCCTTCTCCTTTACACGCAGCCCCAATGTACAAAGAATGCGCATTCAATACACTGGAGGTACTAACGTAGCCCCCTTCTCCTTTACACGCAGCCCCAATGTACAAAGAAAGCACATTCAATACACTGGAGGTACTAACGTAGCCCCCTTCTCCTTTACACGCAGCCCCAATATACAAAGAATGCGCATTCAATACACTGGAGGTACTAACGTAGCCCCCTTCTCCTTTACACGCAGCCCAATGTACAAAGAATGCACATTCAATACACTGGAGGTGCTAACGTAGCCCCCTTCTCCTTTACACGCAGCCCCAATGTACAAAGAATGTACATTCAATACACTGGAGGTACTAACGTAGCCCCCCTTCTCTTTTACACGCAGCCCCAATGTACAAAGAAAGCACATTCAATACACTGGAGGTGCTAACGTAGCCCCCTTCTCCTTTACACGCAGCCCCAATGTACAAAGAATGTACATTCAATACACTGGAGGTACTAACGTAGCCCCCTTCACCTTTACACGCAGCCCCAATGTACAAAGAATGCACATTAAATACACTGGAGGTACTAACGTAGCCCTCTTCTCCTTTACACGCAGCCCCAATGTACAAAGAAAGCACATTCAATACACTGGATGTACTAACGTAGCCCCCTTCTCCTTTACACGCAGCCCCAATGTACAAAGAATGCGCATTCAATACACTGGAGGTACTAACGTAGCCCCCTTCTCCTTTACACGCAGCCCCAATGTACAAAGAAAGCACATTCAATACACTGGAGGTACTAACGTAGCCCCCTTCTCCTTTACACGCAGCCCAATGTACAAAGAATGCGCGTTCAATACACTGGAGGTACTAACGTAGCCCCCTTCTCCTTTACACGCAGCCCCAATGTACAAAGAACGCGCATTCAATACACTGGAGGTACTAACGTAGCCCCCTTCTCCTTTACACGCAGCCCCAATGTACAAAGAAAGCACATTCAATACACTGGAGGTACTAACGTAGCCCCCTTCTCCTTTACACGCAGCCCCAATGTACAAAGAAAGCACATTCAATACACTGGAGGTACTAACGTAGCCCCCTTCTCCTTTACACGCAGCCCCAATGTACAAAGAATGCGCATTCAATACACTGGAGGTACTAACGTAGCCCCCTTCTCCTTTACACGCAGCCCAATGTACAAAGAATGTACATTCAATACACTGGAGGTACTAACGTAGCCCTCTTCTCCTTTACACGCAGCCCCAATGTACAAAGAATGCACATTCAATACACTGGAGGTGCTAACGTAGCCCCCTTCTCCTTTACACGCAGCCCCAATGTACAAAGAATGTACATTCAATACACTGGAGGTACTAACGTAGCCCCCCTTCTCTTTTACACGCAGCCCCAATGTACAAAGAATGCACATTCAATACACTGGAGGTGCTAACGTAGCCCCCTTCTCCTTTACACGCAGCCCCAATGTACAAAGAATGTACATTCAATACACTGGAGGTACTAACGTAGCCCCCTTCACCTTTACACGCAGCCCCAATGTACAAAGAATGCACATTAAATACACTGGAGGTACTAACGTAGCCCTCTTCTCCTTTACACGCAGCCCCAATGTACAAAGAAAGCACATTCAATACACTGGAGGTACTAACGTAGCCCCCTTCTCCTTTACACGCAGCCCCAATGTACAAAGAATGCGCATTCAATACACTGGAGGTACTAACGTAGCCCCCTTCTCCTTTACACGCAGCCCCAATGTACAAAGAATGCGCATTCAATACACTGGAGGTACTAACGTAGCCCCCTTCTCCTTTACACGCAGCCCCAATGTACAAAGAAAGCACATTCAATACACTGGAGGTACTAACGTAGCCCCCTTCTCCTTTACACGCAGCCAAATGTACAAAGAATGCGCATTCAATACACTGGAGGTACTAACGTAGCCCCCTTCTCCTTTACACGCAGCCCCAATGTACAAAGAATGCGCATTGAATACACTGGAGGTACTAACGTAGCCCCCTTCTCCTTTACACGGAGCCCCAATGTACAAAGAAAGCACATTCAATACACTGGAGGTACTAACGTAGCCCCCTTCTCCTTTACACGCAGCCCCAATGTACAAAGAAAGCACATTCAATACACTGGAGGTACTAACGTAGCCCCCTTCTCCTTTACACGCAGCCCCAATGTACAAAGAATACGCATTCAATACACTGGAGGTACTAACGTAGCCCCCTTCTCCTTTACACGCAGCCCAATGTACAAAGAATGCGCATTCAATACACTGGAGGTACTAACGTAGCCCCCTTCTTCTTTACACGCAGCCCAATGTACAAAGAATGCGCATTCAATACACTGGAGGTACTAACGTAGCCCCCTTCTCCTTTACACGCAGCCCCAATGTACAAAGAAAGCACATTCAATACACTGGAGGTACTAACGTAGCCCCCTTCTCCTTTACACGCAGCCCCAATGTACAAAGAATGCGCATTCAATACACTGGAGGTACTAACGTAACCCCCTTCTCCTTTACACGCAGCCCAATGTACAAAGAATGCACATTCAATACACTGGAGGTACTAACGTGGCCCCCTTCTTTACACGCAGCCCCAATGTACAAAGAATGCACTTTCAATACACTGGAGGTACTAACGTAGCCCCCTTCTTTACACGCAGCCCCAATGTACAAAGAATGCACTTTCAATACACTGGAGGTACTAACGTAGCCCCCTTCTCCTTTACACGCAGCCCCAATGTACAAAGAATGCACATTCAATACACTGGAGGTACTAACGTGGAGAGATGATGTATACACAAATAACCCGCACATCTTGTCGGTATTATATACCATTCTTGTAGTACTACTACTACTACTACTACTACTACCACCACCTCTTCCTGCCTATATATAGCCGTCCTGCTCCACTTCTGGTTAGTGTGACTTTGTAAATGGTCCAAGTCGGACCGAAACGTCGTCGTAAGCTTCTCTCTTTTATGTGCGGGTTATTTGTGTATCGTTCCAGTCACAGTATTGTGCCTTTTTTTGTTACTTAGAGATAATGTAGCCACAGTTCCAGATACCTGGAATCACAAATAACCATTTAGTACATTAGGAAGAAAGCGGTGAAATACATCTAATTTGCTTCGTAGTGTTATCAGATGTTTGAGGACTTCACTGCACCGCTTCAGGATGATCAGACCGAGCCGCGGGGGCGTTCACCCCCGAAACCCTGCCCATGTATACTCCAGGTATGTTTTTTTGTGACTAATATGCACATAGCATACCCCATGGGCACTCGTGGCAGGCTGCAGTGATGCCTACTGCCTAATGTGTAGGATGTGGGGTCCTGTCGCTAAGCTAAATCAGTCTAACTTTGACGTAGTTTCACCTTCTAACTGTCCAAACGTAGATCTACGTTCGGACAGTGTAAGTGTTAAATATAAGTAGTAATGTATAGGACTTTAGCCTGTAGGCTCAATTACTAGTAAGTCTTACAAATTAAAAGTGTACAGAGAATTGTGGCACTCCCCTAGTAGGCATACGTGGGGGTGCTTGGCACCCCCTCCTTTACCCCAACTTGGGGGAGTCTTAGGGTCTGGAAATTATAAGATTTTCCTTAACTGTTCATCACATATCACATCACGTCAGTGTTCATCACATACATCACATCGCTGTTCACATAAATCACATCACTTCTCATCACACACATCACTGTTCATCACACACATCACTGTTCATCACGCACATCCCCGTTCATCACACACATCACTGTTCATCACACACATCACTGTTCATCACACACATCACTGTTCATCACACACACCACTGTTCATCACACACACCACTGTTCATCACACACATCACTGTTCATCACACACATCACTGTTCATCACACACATCACTGTTCATCACACACATCACTGTTCATCACACACATCACTGTTCATCACACACATCACTGTTCATCACATACTCTCTGAGATAATTATGGCAGGTTATTATTGCCAACATTCCCATGTTTTGAGACGAGTAGAATCTTCCTTAACGAAGCCTGGTAATGTTGGTGTTCCGTGTGTTGTCTGTGTTCCTCATCAGGTGACCAGGCCAGCCTTAATCTACCTTGGTCAAGTGGCAGGCTTTCACGGCAGTAATGAGCTAGCTCTCTCCTCGCTCGCTCTCTTTCCACTCTCTCTTTCTCCTTTTTCTCTCTATCTTCTCTTTCTCTTCTCTCTTCCCTCTCTCTCTCCCTCTCCTCTCTTTCTCCTTTTTCTCTCTCCTCTTTCTATCTTCTCTTTCTCTTGTCTCTCTATCTCTCTCTCTCTCCCTCCCTCTCCTCTCTCTCTCCCTCTCCTCTCTTTCTCCTTTTTCTCTCTCCTCTTTCTATCTACTCTTTCTCTTCTCTCTCCCCTCTCCTTTCTCTCCCTCGTCTTTCTCTACCTCTTCCACTTTCCACCTTTTTCTTCCCCTTCCCTCATCTCTCATCCTCTTACTATTGGTCTCCTCGTTTCTCCTTACTCCTTCTTTTACCTTCTTCTCTCCTCCTTTTGCCCTCCTTATCTTCCCCCACCTCAGCTCTCCCTTCTCTCTCATTTCTGCTATTCCTGCTCTTCTCTCTCTTCGTTCTAGTTCTTTTCATCCTCCTCTTTGTGTTCCTTCTGGTTCTAGTACTCCTCCTGTTCTTCTTTCCCTCCTCTTCTTCCCCTTTTCCTCTTCTTCCCCTCTTCCTCCTCTTCATTCCCTATTCCCATTCTTCCCCTCTTCATCCTCTTCCTCTCTTCCTTCTCTTCTTCTTCCTCCTCTTCTTCCCCTCTTCCTCTTCTTCCTCTCTTCCTCTTCTTCTTCCACTCTTCCTCCTCTTCTTCCACTCTTCTTCCCCTCTTCCTCTTCTTCCCCTCTTCCTCCTTCCCCTCTTCATCCTTCCTCTCTTCCACCCCTTCTTCCCCTCTTCCTCTTCTTCCCCTCTTCCTCTTCTTCCCCTCTTCCTCTTCTTCCCCTCTTCCTCTTCTTCCCCTCTTCCTCTTCTTCCCCTCTTCTGAGAATATTACACTCAGGAGAGGCTGGTAATAGCCATCACAGAGATGGTATTTAAAGCACTGTGTCAGTCCTCGTCTCCACCAACTCACCTGAATTGAATCAACTCGTTAAAGAAACATGATTTGCATTTCCCAGGATGCTAAACATTCCAGAGCTTCTTAAACATTCACACTGTTCGTAAACATTCCAGTTGTTCTCAAACATAATTGTTCACAAACATTCCAGTTGTTCTTAAACATAATTGTTCATAAACATTACACATTCCAGTTGTTCTCAAACAATTTTTCATAAACATTACAGTTGTTCTCAAACAATTGTTCATAAACATTCTAATTGTTCAAAAACATTGCCGCTGTTCATAAACATTTTGTTCAAAATCATTCTCGTTCACAAACATTCCAATTGTTCCTAAACATTCCAGGTGTTTCTAAATATTCCCGAGGTTCCTGAAATCTCTAAAATTCCTAACATTCCAGGGGTTCATAAACATTATTGTTATTCATGCATATTCCTGTTCCTAAATGTTCCCATTGTTACTAAACATTCCAGACCATGCCTAAACATTTTCCAATATGCCTAAACATTCCCCCTTTGTCTAAACATTCCTTTACAAATAAACATTCCATACTGTATCTAAATATTCTCCACTATGCCTAAACATTTCTCACTGAGCCTAAACATTCCCTACTGTACATAAACATTCTCCAATGTATCTAAACATTCTCCACTATGCCTAAACACTTCCCACTGAGCCTAAACATTCCCTACTGTACATAAACATTCTCCAATGTATCTAAACATTCTCCACTATGCCTAAACATTTCTCACTGAGCCTAAACATTCCCTACTGTACATAAACATTCTCCAATGTATCTAAACATTCTCCACTATGCCTAAACATTTCCCACTGAGCCTAAACATTCTATGCTTAAACATTCACTATGTCTAAACATTTCTCATTGTGCCTAAACATTCTCAACTATGCCTAAACATTTCCAACTGTGCCTAAACATTCTCCTATGCCTAAACATTCCCCACTATGCTTAAACATTCCCCGCTATGCCTAAACATTTTCCACTATTCCTAAACATTCCCCACTATGCTTAAACATTCCACACTATGCCTAAACATTTCCCACTATGCCTAAACATTCCGCTACGCCTAAAAATTTCCTACTGTACGTAAACATTCTCCACTGTATCTAAACATTCTCCACTATGCCTAAACATTCCCAACTATACCTAAACATTCGCACTATGTTTAAACATTTCCACTATGTCAAAATATTCCTTTCTTTACCAAAACATTCCCACTATGTTTAAACATTCCTCACTATACCTAAACATATCCCCACTGTGCCTAAAAATTCTCCACTATGCCTAAACATTCCCCACTACGCCTATACATTCCCCCGTCTAAACATTCCCCACTATGTGTAAACATTCCTCATTCCTAAACATTCCCCACTATACTTAAACGTTCCCCACTACGCCTAAACATTCCCCACTGCGCCTAAACATTCTCCACTATGCCTAAGCATTCCCAATTATGCCTAAACATTATCCACTATACCTAAACATTCCCCACTATGCCTAGACATTCCCTACTATACCTAAACATTCCCCACTACGCCTAAACATTCCCCAGTATACCTAAACATTCCCCACTATGCCTAAACATTCCACACTATACCTAAACATTCCCCACTATACCTAAACATTCCCCACTATATCTAAACATTCCCTACTATACCTAAACATTCCCATTATACCTAAACATTCCTCACTATACCTAAACATTCCCCACTATACCTAAACATTCCCCACTATATCTAAACATTCCCCACTATACCTAAACATTCCCATTATACCTAAACATTCCCCACTATGCCTAAACATTCCCCACTATACCTAAACATTCCCAACTATACCTAAACATTCCCCACTATATCTAAACATTCCCCACTATACCTAAACATTCCCCACTATGCCTAAACATTCCCCACTATACCTAAACATTCCCCACTATACCTAAACATTCCCAACTATATCTAAACATTCCTCACTATACCTAAACATTCCCCACTATACCTAAACATTCCCCACTATATCTAAACATTCCCCACTATACCTAAACATTCCCCACTATATCTAACCATTCCCCACTATACCTAAACATTCCCCACTATATCTAAACATTCCCCACTATACCTAAACATTCCCATTATACCTAAACATTCCTCACTGTACCTAAACATTCCCCACTATACCTAAACATTCCCTACTATACCTAAACATTCCCCACTATACCTAAACACTCCCTACTACCCCTAAACATTTCCCACTACGCCTAACCATTCACCACTATACCAAAACATTCCCCACTACGAATAAACATTCCCCACTATACCTAAACATTCCCCACTACGCCTAAACGTTCTCCACTGTACCTAAACATTCCCCAATATGCCTAAACATTCTCCACTACGCCTAAACATTCCCCACTATACTTAAACATACCGCACTATACCTAAACATTCCCCACTATACCTAAACATTCCCCACTATACCTAAACAACTCCCACTATAACTAAACATTCCCTACTTAACATTCCACACTACGCCTAAACATTCACCACAGTACCTAAACATTCCCCACTACGCCTAAACATTCCCCACTACGCCTAAACATTCCCCACTATACATAAACATTCCGCACTATACCTAAACATTCTCCACTACGCCTAAACATTCCCCACTATACCTAAACATTCTCCACTATACATAAACAACTCCCACTATAACTAAACATTCCCTACTTAACATTCCCCACTACGCCTAAACATTCCCCACTATACCTAAACATTCCCCACTATACCTAAACATTTTCCACTACGCCTAAACATTCACCACTATGCCTAAACATTCCCGACTATACCTAAAGTTCCCCACTATACCTAAACATTCCCCACTATACCTAAACATTTCCTACTATGCCTAAACATTCCCCACTACGCCTAAACATTCCCCACTATAGCTAAACATTCCCCACTACGCCTAAGTATTCACCACTATACCTAAACATTCCCCACTACGTCTAAACATTCCCCACTACACCTAAACATTCCCTACTACGCCTAAACATTCCCCACTATTCCTAAACATTCCCTACTACGCCTAAACATTCCCTACTATGCCTAAACATTCCCCACTATACCTATACATTCCCTACTACGCCTAAACATTCCCTATGCCTAAACATTCCCCACTATACCTAAACATTCCCTACTACGCCTAAACATTCCCTATGCCTAAACATTCCCCACTATACCTAAACATTTTCTACTACGCCTAAACATTCCCTATGCCTAAACATTCTCCACTATACCTAAACATTCCTCACTACACCTAAACATTCCCCACTACACCTAAACATTCCCTACTACGCCTAAACATTCCCTACTATGCCTAAACATTCCCCACTATACCTAAACATTCCCCACTACGCCTAAACATTCCCTATGCCTAAACATTCCCCACTATACCTAAACATTCCCCACTATACTTAAACATTCCCCACTATACCTAAACATTCCCCACTATACCTAAACATTCCCCACTACGTCTAAATATTCCCCACTATACCTAAACATTCCCCACTATACCTAAACATTCCCCACTATACTTAAACATTCCCCACTATACCTAAACATTCCCCACTATACCTAAACATTCCCTACTACGCCTAAACATTCCCCACTATACCTAAACATTCCCCACTATACCTAAACATTCCCCACTATACTTAAACATTCCCCACTATACCTAAACATTCCCCACTATACCTAAACATTCCCCACTACACCTAAGCATTCCCTACTATACCTAAACATTCCCTACTACGTCTAAACATTCCCCACTATACCTAAACATTCCCCACTATACCTAAACATTCCCCACTATACCTAAACATTCCCCACTACGTCTAAACATTCCCCACTACACCTAAGCATTCCCGACTACGCCTAAACATTCCCCACTACACCTAAGCATTCCCTACTACGCCTAAACATTCTCCACTATGCCTAAACATTCCCTACTACGCCTAAACATTCCCTACTACGCCTAAACATTCCCCACTATGCCTAAACATTCCCGCTGTGGTCTCCCCTTAACACACGCCGTGTGAGCATTTAAATTGAGTGGTCGCTGTTAATTTATTTTTTCCGCGTTTAAAATTGGCGAAAATGAGAGAAGCCGAGTGGAAGATGTGGGTGATATTGTGGAGGAGGAAGAGGAAGAGGAGGAGGAGGAGGAGGAGGAGGAGGAGAAGGAGGAGGAGGATGAGGGGGAGGAAATTAAGGTGGGGTGGGAGAAGGATAAGGAACAGCAGGATTGTGGATAAGAGGGAAAGAAGAGGATGATGAAGAGTAAGAGGAGGTAGACGAGGAGTGGGAAGAAGAAGAAGACGAGAATGAAGAGGAGGCTAGGATCTAGCCTCCTCCTCCTCCCGGAGGATGAGACTAGGATCTAGCCTCCTCCTCCTCCCGGAGGATGAGACTTGGATCTAGCCTCCTCCCGGAGGATGAGACTAGGATCTAGCCTCCTCCTCCTCCCGGAGGATGAGACTTGGATCTAGCCTCCTCCCGGAGGATGAGGCTAGGATCTGGCCTCCTCCTCCTCCCGGAGGATTAGACAAGGATCTAGCCTCCTCCTCCTCCAGGAGGATGAGACTTGGATCTAGCCTCCTCCTCCTCCCTGAGGATGAGACTAGGATCTAGCCTCCTCCTCCTCCCGGAGGATGAGGCTAGGATCTATCCTTCTCCTCTCGGAGGATGAGGCTAGGATCTATCCTTCTCCCTGAGGATGAGGCTAGGATCTAGCCTCCTCCTCCTCCCTGAGGATGAGGCTAGGTTCTAGCCTCATCCTCCTCCCTGAGGATGAGACTAGGATCTAGCCACCTCCTCCTCCCGGAGGATTAGACTAGGATCTAGCCTCCTCCTCCTCCCGGAGGAAGAGACTAGGATCTAGCCTCCTCCTCCTCCCTGAGGATGAGGCTATTATCTATCCTCCTCCCCCTCCCAGAGGTTGAGGCTAGGATCTAGCCTCCTCCTCCTCCCTGAGGATGAGGCTAGGTTCTAGCCTCATCCTCCTCCCTGAGGATGAGACTAGGATCTAGCCTCATCCTCCTCCCTGAGGATAAGACTAGGTTCTAGCCTCATCCTCCTCCCTGACGATGAGACTAGGATCTAGCCTCAACCTCCTCCCTGAGGATGAGACTAGGATCTAGCCTCATCCTCCTCCCTGAGGATGAGACTAGGATCTAGCCTCCTCCTCCTCCCGGAGGATGAGACTAGTATCTAGCCTCATCCTCCTCCCGGAGGATGAGACTAGGATCTAGCATCCTCCTTCTCCCGGAGGATGAGACTAGGATCTAGCCTCCTCCTCCTCCCGGAAGATGAGACTAGGATCTAGCCTCCTCCCGGAGGATGAGACTAGGATCTATCCTCCTCCTCCTCCCGGAGGATGAGACTAGGATCTAGCCTCCTCCTCCTCCAGGATGAGACTAGGATCTAGCCTCATCCTCCTCCCTGAGGATTAGACTAGGATCTAGCCTTCTCCTCTTCCCAGAAGATGAGACTAGGATCTAGCCTCATCCTTCTCCCGGAGGATGAGACTAGGATCTAGCCTCCTCCTCCTCCCGGAGGTTGAGGCTAGGATCTACCCTCCTCCTCTTCCCTGAGGATGAGACTAGGATCTAGCATCATCCTCCTTCCGGAGGATGAGGTTAGGATCTACCCTCCTCCTCCTCGCGGAGGATGAGACTAGGATCTAGCCTCCTCCTTCCGGAGGTTGAGGCTAGGATCTACCCTCCTCCTCCTCGCGGAGGATGAGACTAGGATCTAGCCTCCTCCTCCTCGCGGAGGATGAGACTAGGATCTAGCCTCCTCCCGGAGGATGAGACTAGGATCTATCCTCCTCCTCCTCCCGGAGGATGAGACTAGGATCTAGCCTCCTCCTCCTCCAGGATGAGACTAGGATCTAGCCTCCTCCTCCTCCAGGATGAGACTAGGATCTAGCCTCATCCTCCTCCCTGAGGATTAGACTAGGATCTAGCCTTCTCCTCTTCCCAGAAGATGAGACTAGGACCTATCCTCCTCCTCCTCCCGGAGGTTGAGGCTAGGATCTACCCTCCTCCTCCTCGCGGAGGATGAGACTAGGATCTAGCCTCCTCCTCCTCCCGGAGGTTGAGGCTAGGATCTACCCTCCTCCTCCTCCCGGAGGTTGAGGCTAGGATCTAGCCTCCTCCTCCTCCCGGAGGACAAGAGGCAGTCATCCAGCATCAAAGGAACAGCCAGCGGAGAAGCTATGAATTTAAATGTGTGAAATTGTGCTTTCTGGGAAGAATCTAATTTCCCTTCTCCTCTTTGAATAAAAGATTAGTATTCTTCTCTCCTTGTTTTCCCTATTCTTCGCCTTCTTTGCCCGGAAAAGAAAGTTTTTAACCCTTTCTTTAAACTAACTTAAAGATAGCTCTCGTGCCAGGCATCGCTAAGATATAGCAGGAGATGAATGTAATTTATGTTTGTGAGGCAAAACTGTGTCGGGGTTGATGGAGGGGCTGATGGAGGGGTTGATGGAGGGGTTGATGGAGGGGTTGATGGAGGGGCTGAGGGAAGGATTGATGGGGGTGGTTGATGGAGGGGTTGATGGGAGGGTTGATGGGGGTGGTTGATGGAGGGGTTGATGGGAGGGTTGATGGAAGAGCTGAGAGGAGGATTGATGGGGTGGTTGATGGAGGGGTTGATGGGAGGTTTGATGAAGGGGTTGAATGGGAGAAGCCATTTTGACTTTCCGTGTACCCAAAGTCCTTATAACTCCCAGTAATTTGACTGAAAAAGCCATTTGTGGCGAAGCGTTTCCTCTGATAAATGTCCAGAGCTGCACATAAGTACTTTTTTCCACATTAAAAGCATGGAATAAACTCGTGCAATGGCATTTCCAAAGGTGATGATCAGGATCATCACGAGACTGAAGAGTATACGTGGCAGCCACTTTCCAGTCTAGATTGGCACAATTAAGAATGCAAGTGGAGCTTGGTCTCCTGTTTTGTCCTCCAGGTAGGATGGGAGAGCATCTTAAGAATGTGTACTGTCAGCGGATCATCCACTTTCATTTTCTTTATATGGGGGACCCAAGTCATACATCGATCAATGGTTCCCTAAAATGCTTCCTGCATATCGCGGGAAAAGGGCCAAACAATGGAGAAAAATATAGGGAGCAGTTCGAACCCTAGACTTGGTAAAATGAACGCTCTCATGACTGAGGAAAGCGTTATGATACGAATGCAAACAATCCATACGACGGGTGGGGTTTGAAGCCGTTGTCAGAGAGTCTCAATACTCCAGACCGTCGCTTTAGCCACTAGACCAGCTAGCCACAATAAGATTCATCCAACTAGGTATATTTCTACACCTTAGGAAGGTTATCATACGCCACCACTGTGACCACAAATGCAAGTTTTTACAGACGAATTTCATCTGAGTGGAAAATCTGTAGTTATTATATACAGCCCGTTCGGTGTTGTCTACTGCCACCTGAAGTCTGTGACGGTCCACCCGAAGAGTAAACACCGTGCAGTACACAGCAGGATGTGGAAAGAGAGACATTTGTAACGTTCAAGACACAAGTGTACAGAAAAGCGTCTTTTTACCATATCTTGTTATCATCATGCCATTTTACTGTACACTGAAAGTCTATCCGCATTCAGAAAGCCTTGACTTCATCAGAGATAACACTGACAAAACCATCCTTAGTTGCAATGCAGCGTGTAATGTTCAGAAAGCAACCTTGCAGGACTCCCTCCTCTAGGAAAATCTCCAGCAAGTAGCACAAACCAAACCTCACATTGATCAATCTGTTAATGAGAAACGACACAACAATAACAAAGTTTGTAGATGGCACAAGACACAAGATCTTGTGGAACGTGTTTTTCTCAGATCGAAGAATAGGGCCAACATTTGAAGGTATCTGGTGAAACATTCCTGGATACCAAGAATCAACTGAACCAAAGAGTCGCAAAGAAAACCAGCCTTTTGTCTCTAAATACCAGAGGGACAGTAGTTCACGGCTTCCTTAGAGTCCCGGCCAGGATTTGGAATAACCAGAACCACAAACTGCAGCCAACTGTCGAAAAAGAAAATGCACCTCAGTAAATCCAGTCTAAACATTATGTAGAGGCAAGAGGTGCCAAAAAATTTTCCAGTGAAACTTATCCTTCACCACTAGCTTAGAGACACCGACACGCCGGATAGCATAACGTTTTGCAGTGAACCTTCCACCATGTTTTGAGCTGAATGATCCACATGGGTTTAGCCCTTAATTTAAAAAATTAATATAATCCAATCCTAAACAACAGATTAAAGCCCTTCCATAATGGGCAAAGAAATAGTCTTCTGAAGCCTCCAGGTCAGAAACTCAGATTTGTAGCTCTTTCTTCTTGTCACAGAAGACCACAACGAAGATGTTGGACTCCTCAGAAATATCGTCAATCACCTTCCCACGACGAACTTTTCTGAACACCACATTTTTTTTATGGGCGACACTAGCTTACATTTTAAATTAGCCTGAGGAGATAATTGGCCATACACACCATCTGAAGATGTCTGTCACAGTCCGTGCTCCACGATGAGACTGTCACACACAACACCCAGCCATCAGACTGGCGAGTATTAGCCTCCACTGAGCCCATAAGAACTATAGCAAAACTGTCATAAGCTCCTTGCACATCTTGAAAATCAAGAACACTAGAGATCTCTGCCTGACCTCCAAGAATCACCAATTTACAGCCTTCACCTTCCACCGGGAGCCGCTAGCAAAATTTTTTATTATTTTTGGTCCAATTTCAATTAAACATTTAGTGATTTATGCAACATTTGATGCCTACACACTGTGTTTGTAATGACGTTTTCCTTTTAAAAGATAGAAAAAATAAGTAGTGTTCTATTTTATAGGCCTAAAACTCCCTTATCTACAAAACTGGTGAGATGTACAATGATCTAGTTGACATCAGATGAAAGATAAGGGATAGATAATCTTGGTACTAACTCAGTTTGAGCGAAAATGTCAATAGATTGCATAACAAAAAGTACTGAAGTTAATTATTTTCTTAAGGATTTGTTGGGAGGAAAAAATCAATAAAAACGAAATGGTAAAAAATATCGCAAATCCCCTGTACATGCTAGTAGAACCATCATTACTCAATAACATGTACAAAAATCATGACTCTCTTATAAATACTTTTTGCCAAAAATGGAAAATAATACCAATAACTTATTCCAGAGTTATACATATATTACGTTGTCTGTAAAACTCTACGGTGACGGCGCGCCACATTTCAGTATATTGCATCACAACACATGTTGACAACCCACAGGTGACTGAGCTGTTATCACTACCTGAATCTGAATGGAGTCCTCAGAGTAGTTGTAATGTAGTCTATATAGAATGAAACTATCATAAAAGTCGTAATTTTTGGAGGGGAAAAAACAAGGCTTGCCATTATGTCTTTTTGGTGACAGCAAAAACAAGAATATATATATATATATATATATATATATATATATATATATATATATATATATTATATATATATTATATATATATATATTATATATGATGGGGTCCACCTCTGGTGTAAATTGTGGGACCCATAGCCTCGGAGAAGTGGATAAAAAGGCTTCAAGGAAGAATATTTGGATTTCTTCCTGAAGCCATTTGAATATTCCACTTCCCCTACCATCCCTACCACATGCTTAGAAATATTATAGAAACAAGGTAATTGCATCAACATGTTGCCAGAATTATGCACTACTTTTCTGTAAGAAGCCTTTTTTCCTTAATTTTTTCAATTATTCTTTATCACTCCGAAAACATTTGCAGATCCCTTGATGGGCAGACCAGAAGAAAATTCCTGCCGAAATTATCACTACCATGCAAGCTTAGAGGAAAAGACCATCTGTAGTAAAGATATATGGAACTGGAACACTGGTCTATGCCTGATAAGTCATAGACCAGTGTCAGAGAAAAATCATTTAGAATATCGTTCGTAAAAGTCAGCAAGGAATAAAAAAAAAAGAACTCTTCCTGTTCATCACAGAGGAACTTACATTGCATATACAGTGGAGATAATTAAAGTTTCCACAAAGAAAAAATGGGCAGAGTAGCTTATAGATAAGTCAGCAAAAACAGTGATCGAAAACAGAGTCAGGGGGGTAGGAACAAGGAGCACACCCTAAGGTCCTCCGGCAACCTCTCTTGGATTGCCTCAGCCTGCAAGGACCACACTTGAGTCTAACTTGGATAGCAACAAGGATCACGATACTCATATCACACCTTCTTCGGCAGCTGAACCAAAAGGGAATGAAGAGTCATAATATGCCAACCCGGTACACAGGGACAACTTACAAAAGGGCGTAATGTCCTGACATTTCCAATGTATGGAGCCTGTGTAAACACTCTCTCTTTTGGTAATATTCATTTAGGGAACACTGTTAACCAAGTCAGCCCAGTTTTTTACCTTTACGTCCCAGAATCTGGTGAATTGCAAAAATGTCATAGTTATCCAAAGTCCCAAAAATGATTGGGAAGGATCTGGGTTTTTGGGAAGCGGTCCCTCTTTTACAAGAAGAAGGAGGTACTTCAAAGGCTGGGGAACCAGACCCCCATTGAGCAACAGTCAGACTACTTTTGAGAGGTAGTGTCCGACATCCTCTTATAAGGTGAAACGTCCTGAGAACCATCCATGCTAGAGACAATGGATCCACACTTCAGATTTATGGACAGCCTTTGACTCTTTTGATCTGCAAATCTTTATGGGAGTTAACCACCTGCCGAGAGACGAGATCTGTTGATGAGGCTTCCATAATCCTGAGCCCTAGAACAGCTCGTTGCAACAAAAAAATCACTAAAAGTCTCTTCTCCAGAACAGGAGGTGGGTGACTTTTGAAGTAATCAGAAAGCTCCTTTCTCGCCTTGTTCTTCTACTAAGGTACCTCCATGGCACATGCTCCTCCATGGGTCAAGATGCAAGTGGGCCCAGATCTTCCGAGGGCCTAAAATTCTTATCCAAATACTTCTTCGAGATCTTGCAGGTAGTATGCCGCAAAAGATCTTCCCACATCATGCCTTTACCACTTTCAATCTTATTTACTTATAGCCTGACCGGAGCTGGACAGTAATTTACATGGGCACAGGGATCTCTTAATTCACATTCAGTGGCTCGGGAGTGGTAGTGTGAAGTGTCCTTCCAACCACAACAGAGCCACTGAATTGCCTTGTCTACATAGATCACATAACCACAACAACCTCAAAAACTTCACCATAATAAACAAAGTCTGTCACTGGGATGTTCGCAGTCACCATCAAAAGTGTAAACAGCATCAGGGACAAGACCCAGTAACTGGATGCCGAGTTGAATCTCTTTCCTGATCTTCATCATGAGCCATCTCCATGAAGGGATCATCAGGAGTCACTTCCACTGAGAGACCAGGAAGGGATATTAGTGCCTCTACCAACATAACAGTGAGAGAGGGAACAGAAAATGAGATTAGATTTTGCCGCCGCAGCAGCTAGTTTGTGCACTCCATATCCATACTCTGGATGGTAGCGCAAGAGCATATTGATACACAAAAGACCTAGGAACTCGATCCCCAAAGGATTTATATCTCCACATATCTGTTACAAGTAAATTTATTAAATTTGCGCAATATGGCTGCTATCTTATCTTCATTACTAAGATATCTTAACATATCACATAGGTTATGTCTATATTTCTGAGAGCAGAAATAAATTGGATGCTACTGATTGACTAATAAAATAAGCACTGGACTGCCAATTCTCTATATGCCAGAGCAACGCGACAAATAGAGCCAAATATCTTTTGGTGACCGCTCTTTACCCCACCCGGGGACACAGCTCTAGGCTCACCCAAAATTAGCAATGCTGGACAAAAGCCACAGCCACGCTGGTGTAAGATTAGTCTGTAAAGTCCTGTATTTGTGGTCACAGTGCTGGCCCATGCTAACCTCCCTATGGTGTATAGAAATATACCTAGTTGGGTGATTCTTACTAGAGCCCCTTAGTCTAGTGGTTAACGCACTGGCTTGTAAGTGTTGCAACTCAACTGCCATGGATTCTAACCCCATTCGCACCGCGATTTCACACTACCACGTTATGGTGCCCCAGTATCGGCAAAAAGAGGGAGAGAGGGACAGAGAGAAAGAGAGAGAGAGAGAGAGAGAGAGAGAGAGAGAGAGAGAGAGAGGGGGAGAGAAAGAGAGAGTAGAGCCAGAAGACAGTTCAAAAGAGATAGAAGGTCAGATGTTCGTGAAGGAGGGAGAATGAAAAAAACTGAAGCAGCTCTTATAAAAAGAGCTTAAAGCTGAAAGCTCTTTGACGAGAGGAAGAGAAAATAAGAAAGTTCTGTTAAAGACAGTCTTTCAAGAAGAAGAGGAAATGGTGCCTTGATGCTGATGAAGGGCTCTTGATCCAAGGAATTAGTTGCTCTCACTCTGATCAAACCTGATTGCTTCCCATTCCCCAGATGCTCTATAACCCATACGAATTTAGTTCTTCAGTATAAATACATAATTATAATAATTAACAATTATAGAGAATTAATAATAATAATAATAATAATGGAAAAATAATAATAATAAAATAATAATATTAATAGAAAATTAATAATAATAATAATAATAATAATAATAATAATAATAATAATAATAATAATAATAATAATAATAATAATAAACAATAGGATCATAACCGACTCCATTAAATCTAGGATTTCTAGGACCTCTTGAAGTATCAAGGATAACTCTTTCAATCTAGGATACTGTAGCTCCTGTAAGTGGTTAGACAGGATTCTAGGGACCTCCTGGATCATAGGCATGATCCTTGAACCTAGAACATTGAGTAAATCCTCGGATCCTAGTATCTAGGATACTGTGGATCTCGTGCAGCTTAAACAGGACACCTTAATCTAGAATACTGAGTAAATCCTAAATGAGCTGAGATAGGATTCTCGTATCTAGGATACTGTGGATCTTCTGGAGCTTAGGAAGGATACCTAAATCTAGAATACTGAGTCATTCCTAAAGGAGCTGGGATAGGACCCTCGTATCGAAAATACCATGGACCTCCTGGAATTTTGCAGGATATTTGAATCTAGGATACTGACTCAGTCCTAAAGGAGCTGGAAGAGGATCCTTGACTTTAAGATACTGAATATTTTGAAGATATATAGAAAGGTTTCTTAAATAAAGGATGTCGAGCTGTTGAAGGAGGAATAAGATCCTTCAGATACAGAAGACAGGAAATATAGGACCTCTCAGGATGACTGAAGACAAAATTTAAAACACTGACGGGATATTCATCAAAGTTTTTGGAGAAAGAGGAGAAAGAGGAGAGAAAATAAAAGGAGAAGACAAACGAACACTTTGTACAACAAGGAGAATAAAGGAGAACACTTAACTCTATGTAGAGCTTCATGACGTCATAATTTGAAGCTCTACAGAGAGTTTGATCTTTTATGGGTATTTTTGTTCACTGTTGCAGCACGCCTTTAGAAAACAATGGTAGTAGTTGCAGTAGTAGTGGTGGTGGTGGTGGTAGTAGTGGTAGGGGTAGTAGTAGTAGTAGTAGTAGTAGTATTAGCAACACTAGCAGAAGTATTGGTAATAGTAATAATAGTTAAAGTGGTAGTGGTATTAGCAGCAGCAACAACAACAGTAGAGGCAAAGCAACAACACGAGCAGCAGCAACAGCAGAGGCAATAACAGCAGCAATAACAGAAGCAACAGCAGCAATAACAGAAGCAGCAGCAGCAGCACCAACAACAACAGCAGTAGCAAGACTTTGTAAAAAGGCACAAGTACACTCACACCTTGAGTATGCTCCACTTTCTTGGTTTGCCTGCCTCCCCCCATCTCATCTGCGACTGCTTGACAGAGTAGAGAACAGAGCAAGACGTCTCATCTCTCGCCTGGACCCATCCTGGATAGATCTGTCATTTCAGCAGAGCCTTCAACATAGGAGGGATGTGGGTGGCCTTACTGTTATGTACAAGGCCAATATTGTCAAAATACCACACTTGATCCACTTCGAGTACAGCGTGAAACAAGCTTTTATACCACAAGACGGGCAGCCAGCAGCAACTTCACTCTGGTTGTACCCTTCTCCAGAACATCACTCCATCTGAGATCATACATACCCAGGATGACTCGAGTATGGAACACATTCGTACAGCATAATGAAGTCAACGAGATAAAGTCAGTTGATCAAATGAAAATGCTGGCCCACAGATGGCTCCAACTTCATCCTGTTCCCTACTTGTATTTTTCGTAACAAAAATACTTTCAAATGAGCTGATGTAGGTAACAGCTCTTAACTTGTAAATAAAGTAAGGAATCTTAAGAGTAACCTTGCAAAACACTGTGTAAAAAAATTGATCTTGACGCATCGTTATATCTATATTTAATGTCTTGGATATGTTAAAAATAGCATAAAACACTGACGAGTTGATGATTATGACACATGTACAGCAGATAGGTACCTTCATTGTTGAAACGTTTCGCCTACACGGTAGGTTTCTTCAGTCAAATACACAGGCAGCAGGTACAGTAGTGAAATGAAGGCGTAATCAGTCCATCAACCTAGGAGAAATAGTTCAGGTCCATGGTCTGGAATGATATCGTTCCAGACCATGGAACTGAACTCTTCTCCAGGCTGAGGGACTGACCACTTCAAATATTATTTCTCCAAGGTTGATGGACTGATTACACCTTCATTTCACTACTGTACCTGCTGCTTGTGTATTTGACTGAAGAAACCTACCGAGTAGGCGAAACGTGTCAACAATGAAGGTACCTAACTGCTATACATGTGTCATAATCAATGTCTTGGAAGGGCTGCTTTCTCAAAGGACCATTGACTGAAGTCTTCCTCTGTTCTGAATAATATTTCGAGATTGTCTTCGTCTATAACTATTAACTATAAGACCAGAACTGTCTCGCTAAACCCATAGGGATTGTACAGCTCCTGTGGGGGGTGGGGGAGTGGAAAGCACTCAGGCTAATTCATGGAATTGCTCACGTATCCAATTCCCTAGATTAAGAGCCCCTCACCAGCACCGTCTCTCTGAGACTAACTGCCTGTCCCTATTAACAAGGGCCTTAAATCTACCTGCTGTTTGAAACTGCCTGTTACCTGTTCCACCACCATCTTCGAATTAATGTAACAGGTGGTAATGGGTATGACAAGAACACCGTACAATAAAACAGCATATTTCTGGAAATGCTTATAACTATTAAATAGTCATTCTCTTCCTCTTCCTCTGCTGCAATCTGTATTTTCTCACAATGAAATTCCTCCTCTATTCTTCTGACCACTGTTGCAGCTTGTCCAGGTTTCTATATTCTTCTGGCCACTGTTGCAGCTTGTCCAGGTTTCTATATTCTTCTGGCCACTGTTGCAGCTTGTCCAGGTTTCTATATTCTTCTGGCCACTGTTGCAGCTTGTCCAGGTTTCTATATTCTTCTGGCCACTGTTGCAGCTTGTCCAGGTTTCTATATTCTTCTGGTCACTGCTGCAGCTTGCCCAGGTTTCTATATTTTAAGAGTATGTGACAGAAGCTTCATGTGTCTGCGATTGCACTTTTCAATTTTGGATACAAGCCCCAATTCTTGATAATTTCTGTATATTTAAAACAAGACTGACCCAAAAATCGACCCTTGAGGGACCCCACGTTTAACTCAAACATTTCTCTGTTTAAAGCTACTTGCTGGCTCCTGTCACTTAGGTCAGTCAGGTGGAAGGCTGAAGACGACAGAAGACAGGTCAGGTGAAGAAATTTAACAAGTCTGCTGTCTTACACTGAGGCAGGGTGAGCTCCCACCAAAACACGTATACACTACAGTTAATTCAAACACCTGTCTTTCTACAAGAGTCTAGACATCACAATTCAAACAACCCTCCGATCTGTAATATCTTCACCCTTCCTTCTCAGTGCAGGCATTGTACTTCCCACCTCCAAAACTGAAACATCCACACCCCTCCTTCAGAGTGCAGGCATTGTACTTCCCACCTCCAGAACGGTGACATCCTCGCTCTTCCTTCAGAGTGCAGGAACTGTACTTCCCACCTCCAGAACGGTGACATCCTCGCTCTTCCTTCAGAGTGCAGGTACTGTACTTCCCACCTCCAGAACGGTGACATCCTCGCTCTTCCTTCAGAGTGCAGGAACTGTACTTCCCACCTCCAGAACGGTGACATCCTCGCTCTTCCTTCAGAGTGCAGGAACTGTACTTCCCACCTCCAGAACGGTGACATCCTCGCTCATCCTTCAGAGTGCAGGCACTGTACTTCCCACCTCCAGAACGGTGACATCCTCGCTCATTCTTCAGAGTGCAGGCACTGTACTTCCCACCTCCAGAACGGTGACATCCTCGCTCATCCTTCAGAGTGCAGGCACTGTACTTCCCACCTCCAGAACGGTGACATCCTCGCTCATCCTTCAGAGTGCAGGCACTGTACTTCCCACCTCCAGAACGGTGACATCCTCGCTCATCCTTCAGAGTGCAGGCACTGCACTTCCCACCTCCAGAACGGTGACATTCTCGCTCATCCTTCAGAGTACAGGCACTGTGCTTCCCACCCCCAGAAATGGAACATCCACATCCCTCCTTCAGAGTACAGGCACTGTACTTCCCACCTCCAGAAATGGAACATCCACATCCCTCCTTCAGAGTACAGGCACTGTACTTCCCACCTCCAGAAATGGAACATCCACATCCCTCCTTCAGAGTACAGGCACTGTACTTCCCAACTCCAGAAATGGAACATCCACATCCCTCCTTCAGAGTACAGGCACTGTACTTCCCACCTCCAGAAATGGAACATCCACATCCCTCCTTCAGAGTACAGGCACTGTACTTCCCACCTCCAGAAATGGAACATCCACATCCCTCCTTCAGAGTACAGGCACTGTACTTCCCACCTCCAGAAATGGAACATCCACATCCCTCCTTCAGAGTACAGGCACTGTACTTCCCACCTCCAGAAATGGAACATGCACATCCCTCCTTCAGAGTACAGGCACTGTACTTCCCACCTCCAGAAATGGAACATCCACATCCCTCCTTCAGAGTACAGGCACTGTACTTCCCACCTCCAGAAATGGAACATCCACATCCCTCCTTCAGAGTACAGGTACTGTACTTCCCACCTCCAGAAATGGAACATCCACATCCCTCCTTCAGAGTGCAGGCATTGTACGTCCCACCTCCAGAAATGGAACATCCACATACCTCCTTCAGAGTACAGGCACTGTACTTCCCACCTCCAGAAATGGAACATCCACATCCCTCCTTCAGAGTACAGGCACTGTACTTCCCACCTCCAGAAATAGAACATCCACATCTCTCCTTCAGAGTACAGGTACTGTACTTCCCACCTCCAGAAATGGAACATCCACATCCCTCCTTCAGAGTGCAGGTACTGTACTTCCCACCTTCAGAAACGGAACATCCACATCCCTCCTTCAGAGTACAGGCACTGTACTTCCCACCTCCAGGAATGGAACATCCACATCCCTCCTTCAGAGTACAGGCACTGTACTTCCCACCTCCAGAAACGGAACATCCACATCCCTCCTTCAGAGTACAGGTACTGTACTTCCCACCTCCAGAAATGGAACATCCACATCCCTCCTTCAGAGTACAGGCACTGTACTTCCCACCTCCAGAAATGGAACATCCACATCCCTCCTTCAGAGTACAGGTACTGTACTTCCCACCTCCAGGAACCAAGCCCGGCTAAGGGTTCTACTGAATATTCCCTTCATAAATGTAAAGATAACGTCTATCCAAGTCATCTGCACACAACTGATACACACTTCCATTCCTTGACACCTCATTTCGCTCCCGATCAATTCTCTCCACCAGAACTCCGTCCACCTCACACTCTAGGAATCGAAAGTGGTCTGCTCTCAGTCCCAGCATGAGCAGGATTTTTTATACCCCTGCTGACTCTCCCTATCTAGAAGTATAATTATATTCCTGTGTGGCAGCTGACTGCTGTGGGCAGCATCCAGGGAAAATCTACAATACTACTACTACTACTACTACTACTACTACTACTACTAATAATAATAATAATAATAATAATAATAATAATAATAATCTTTATTTCTGCAAGTACATTAGGCAACTTATACAGACCATAGCTGACATCAGTGAAAAACTATAGAGAAAGCCCCTGGTTATGCAGAGCATTTCGGGCATCTTAGGTTAATTTTACTCCCAGGATGCGACCCACACCAGTCGACTAACACCCAGGTACCTACTTACTGCTAGGTGAATAGGGACAGCAGGTGTCTTAAGAAAACACGACCCTATCCTACGACTTGTTCTGTATCGTACATCCATCACATAGTTAACCTACATCAACATGTCTCCACACACACACTTAACCTACATGTCTACACACACTGAACTTACATGTCTACACACACACAATGATCCTACATGTCTACACACACTGAACCTACATGTCTACACACACACACACTAAACCTACATGTCTACACACTGAACCTGCATATCTACACACTAAACCTACATGTCTACACACTGAACCTACATGTCTACACACTGAACCTACATGTCTACACATTGAACCTATATGTCTACAAACACACAATGAACCTACATATCTACACACACACTGAACCTACATGTCTACACACACTGAACCTACATGTCTAAACACTGAAAATACATGACTAAACACTGAACCTACATGTCTACACTGAACCTACATGTCTACACACACTAAATCTACATGTCTACACACACACACGGAACTTACATGTCTACACTCACTGAACCTACATGTCTACACATTGAACCTATATGTCTACACATTGAACCTATATGTCTACAAACACACAATGAACCTACATATCTACACACACACTGAACCTACATGTCTACACACACTGAACCTACATGTCTAAACACTGAAAATACATGTCTACACACGGAACCTACATGTCTACACTGAACCTACATGTCTACACGCGCTGAACTTACATGTTTACACGCACTAAACCAACATGTCTACACACACACACTGAAGCTACATGTCTACACACAATAAACCTACATGTCTACAAACACACTGAAGCTACATGTCTACACACACACACTGAACCTACAGGTCTACACACGCACTGAACCTACATGTCTACACACAAATTGACCCTACATGTCTACACATACTGAACTTACATGTCTACACGCACACTGAACCTACATGTCTACACACACACACACACTGAACCTACATGTCTACACACACACACACACACTGAACCTACATGTCTACACACACTGAACTTACATATCTACACACACACACACATTGAACCTACATGTCTACACACAAACTGAACCTACATGTCTACACGCACACACGCACACTGAATTTACAAGTCTATACACTCACTGAACATACATGTCTACACACACACTGAACCTACATGTCTACACACACACAGTGAACCTACATGTCTACACAGACACTGAACCTACATGTCTACACACACACTGCACCTACATGTCTACACACACTGAACCTACATGTCTACACACACTGAAGATACATGTCTACACACACTGAATCTACATGTCTACACACACACACACAATGAATCTACATGTCCACACACACATTGAACCTACATGTCTACACTCATTGAACCTATATGTCTACACACATTGAACCTACATGTTTACACACACTGAACCTACATGTCTACACACACTGAACCTACATGTCTGTACACACTGCACCTACATGTCTACACACACACACACTGAACCTACATGTCTACACACACACTGAACATACATGTCTACACATTCACTGAACCTACATGTCTACACACACACACTGCACCTACATGTCTACACACACACTGCACCTACATGTCTACACACACTGAATCTACATGTATCCACACACACACTCCCACACTGAACCTACATTTCTACACACACTCTGAACCTACATGTCTACACACACTGAACCTACATGTCTACACACACACTGAACCTACATGTCTACACGCACACTGAACCTACGTGTCTACACACACACTGAACCTACGTGTCTACACACACACTGAACCTACATGTCTACACACACACTGCACCTATATGTCTACACACACACTGAACCTACATATCTACACACACTCTGCACATACATGTCTACACACACACTGCACCTACATGTCTACACACACACTGCACCTACATGTCTACACACACACACTGAACCTACATGTCTACACATACACACTGCACCTACATGTCTACTCACACACTGCACCTACATGTCTACACACACTGCACCTACATGTCTACATACACACTGAACCTACATGTCTACACACACACACACTGAACATACAAGTCAACACGCACACTGAACCTACATGTCTACACACACACTGAACCTACATATCTACACACACACTGAACCTACATGTCTACACACACACTGAACCTACATGTCTACACACACACACACACACACACACACACTGAACCTACATGTCTACACACACTGAGGCTACATGTCTTCACAGACACTGGACCTACATGTCTACACACACACTGAACCTACATGTCTACACACACACACACTGAACCTACATGTCTACACACACTGAACCTACATGTCTACACACACACTGCACGTACATGTATACACACACACACACTGCACCTACATGTCTACACACACTGAACCTACATGCCTACACACACACTGCACGTACATGTATACACACACACACACACTGCACCTACATGTCTACACACACTGAACCTACATGCCTACACACACTGCACCTACATGTCTACACACACACACTGAACCTACATGTCTACACACACACTGAACCTACATGTCTACACACACACTGAACCTACATGCCTACACACACACTGCACGTACATGTATACACACACACACACTGCACCTACATGTCTACACACACTGAACCTACATGCCTGCACACACACTGCACCTACATGTCTACACACACTGAACCTACATGTCTACACACACACTGAACCTTCATGTCTACACAGACACACTGAACCTACATGTCTACACACACACTGCACCTACATGTCTACACACACTGAACCTACATGCCTGCACACACACTGCACCTACATGTCTACACACACACACTGAACCTACATGTCTACACACACACACTGAACCTACATGTCTACACACACACTGAACCTACATGTCTACACACACACTGAACCTACATGTCTACACACACACTGAACCTACATGTCTACACACACACTGAACCTACATGTCTACACACACACTGAACCTACATGTCTACACACACACTGAACCTACATGTCCACACACACACTGCACCTGCATGTCTACACACACACTGCACCTACATGTCTACACACACACACTGCACCTACATGTACACACACACTGCACCTACATGTCTACACACACACTGAACCTACAACGTTAGTGCCTCTCATTTGTTAATTATAAAAACGTAGCTACGGTACGATTAGCATTTAAATTCCTATTATTGCAGTTATTAGCAACATTAGCAGCAGCCCGAAGCAGGAAACAGTCAGTGTAAAGACGATACCAAAGGAGACTAAACCGTACGGACGAGCTTCTCCTGCATAATGAGTATGATTTTCGACTATATTCGCTTGAATGTTTGAGTTCAGGAAAAGAGACTACAGACAGGAGAGAAACGAAGGTCTGATTTATCGCTGCTTTGAGGAGCTTAAGTGAGGTGATGCCTGTATTGCGTTCTGGAGGAAATGTATTTTCTAAGGAATACCTGGAGGGGTGTACCTGGAGGATATACCTGGAGGGGTATACCTGGGGGTATACCTGGAGAGGTATACCTGGAGGGGTATACCTGGAGGGGTATACCTGGAGAGGTATACCTGGAGGGGTATACCTGGAGGGGTATACCTGGAGGGGTATACCTGGAGAATATACCTGGAGGGGTATACCTGGAGGAGTATACCTGGGTGTTTCAGTAGCACAATACTACACAAGTAACCAACAAATAGGAGATAGAAACTAGCAACGACGTTTCGGACCGGGTTATTTGTTCCACTCATTTTTCGGTACGGTGATTTCCTCGTTATCTCTGTTATTATAATCCTAACGAAGCGCTAAACCCAAAAGGGTGTGCTAAAGACGTTATGTATATATATATATATATATATATATATATATATATATATATATATATATATATATATATATTATATATATTTATTTTTTTATTATTATCACACTGGCCGATTCCCACCAAGGCAGGGTGGCCCGAAAAAGAAAAACTTTCACCATCATTCACTCCATCACTGTCTTGCCAGAAGGGTGCTTTACACTACAGTTTTTAAACTGCAACATTAACACCCCTCCTTCAGAGTGCAGACACTGTACTTCCCATCTCCAGGACTCAAGTCCGGCCTGCCGGTTTCCCTGAACCCCTTCATAAATGTTACTTTGCTCACACTCCAACAGCACGTCAAGTATTAAAAACCATTTGTCTCCATTCACTCCTATCAAACACGCTCACGCATGCCTGCTGGAAGTCCAAGCCCCTCGCACACAAAACCTCCTTTACCCCCTCCCTCCAACCTTTCCTAGGCCGACCCCTACCCCGCCTTCCTTCCACTACAGACTGATACACTCTTGAAGTTATTCTGTTTCACTCCATTCTCTCCACATGTCCGAACCACCTCAACCCTTCCTCAGGCCTCTGGACAACAGTTTTGGTAATCCCGCACCTCCTCCTAACTTCCAAACGACGAATTCTCTGCATTATATTCACACCACACATTGCTCTCAGACATGACATCTCCACTGCCTCCAGCCTTCTCCTCGCTGCAACATTCATCACCCATGCTTCACACCCATATAAGAGCGTTGGTAAAACTATACTCTCATACATTCCCCTGTTTGCCTCCAAGGACAAAGTTCTTTGTCTCCACAGACTCCTAAGTGCACCACTCACCCTTTTCCCCTCATCAATTCTATGATTCACCTCATCTTTCATAGACCAATCCGCTGACACGTCCACACCCAAATATCTGAATACATTCACCTCCTCCATACTCTCTCCCTCCAATCTGATATCCAATCTTTCATCACCTAATCTTTTTGTTATCCTCATAACCTTACTCTTTCCTGTATTCACTTTCAATTTTCTTCTTTTGCTCACCCTACCAAATACATCCACCAATCTCTGCAACTTCTCTTCAGAATCTCCCAAGAGCACAGTGTCATCAGCAAAGAGCAACTGTGACAACTCCCACTTTATGTGTGATTCTTTATCTTTTAACTCCACGCCTCTTGCCAAGACCCTCGCATTTACTTCTCTTACAACCCCATCTATAAATATATTAAACAACCACGGTGACATCACACATCCTTGTCTAAGGCCTACTTTTACTGGGAAATAACTTCCCTCTTTCCTACATACTCTAACTTGAGCCTCACTATCCTCGTAAAAACTCTTCACTGCTTTCAGTAACCTACCTCCTACACCATACACCTGCAACGTCTGCCACATTGCCCCCCTATCCTCCCTGTCATATGCCTTTTCCAAATCCATAAATGCCACAAAGACCTCTTTAGCCTTATCTAAATACTGTTCACTTATATGTTTCACTGTAAACACCTGGTCCACACACCCACTACCTTTTCTAAAGCCTCCTTGTTCATCTGCTATCCTATTCTCCGTCTTACTCTTAATTCTTTCAATAATAACTCTACCATACACTTTGCCAGGTATACTCAACAGACTTATCCCCCTATAATTTTTGCACTCTCTTTTATTCCCTTTGCCTTTATACAAAGGAACTATGCATGCTCTCTGCCAATCCCTAGGTACCTTACCCTCTTCCATACATTTATTAAATAATTGCACAAACCACTCCAAAACTATATCCCCACCTGCTTTTAACATTTCTATCTTTATCCCATCAATCCCGGCTGCCTTACCCCCTTTCATTTTACCTACTGCCTCACGAACTTCCCCCACACTCACAACTGGCTCTTCCTCACTCCTACAAGATGTTGTTCCTCCTTGCCCTATACACGAAATCACAGCTTCCCTATCTTCATCAACATTTAACAATTCCTCAAAATATTCCCTCCATCTTCCAATACCTCTAACTCTCCATTTAATAACTCTCCTCTCCTATTTTTAACTGACAAATCCATTTGTTCTCTAGGCTTTCTTAACTTGTTAATCTCACTCCAAAACTTTTTCTTATTTTCAACAAAATTTGTTGATAACATCTCACTCACTCTCTCATTTGCTCTCTTTTTACATTGCTTCACCACTCTCTTAACCTCTCTCTTTTTCTCCATATACTCTTCCCTCCTTGCATCACTTCTACTTTGTAAAAACTTCTCATATGCTAACTTTTTCTCCCTTACTACTCTCTTCACATCATCATTCCACCAATCGCTCCTCTTCCCTCCCGCACCCACTTTCCTGTAACCACAAACTTCTGCTGAACACTCTAACACTACATATATATATATATATATATATATATATATATATATATATATATATATATATATATATATATATATACATTATATATATATATATATATTTATATATATATATATATATATATATATATATATATATATATATATATATATATATATATACATTATATATATATATATATATATATATATATATATATATATATATATATATATATATATATTATATAGGGAATCAAATACAAAATGGAAATTGACACAGTTGCTTTTTGCTGATGATACTGTGCTTACGGGAGATTCTAAAGAAAAATTGCAAAGGTTAGTGGACGAGTTTGGGAGTGTGTGTAAAGGTAGAAAGTTGAAAGTGAACATTGAAAATAGTAAGGTGATGAGGGTATCAAATAATTTAGATAAAGAAAAATTGGATATCAAATTGGGGAGGAGGAGTATGGAAGAAGTGAATGTTTTCAGATACTTGGGAGTTGACGTGTCAGCGAATGGATTTATGAAGGATGAGGTTAATCATAGAATTGATGAGGGAAAAAACATTATCTATGGAGGCAAAGAAGGGAATGTATGAAAGTATAGTAGTACCAACACTCTTATATGGGTGTGAAGCTTGGGTTGTAAATGCAGCAGCGAGGAGGCAGTTGGAGGAAGTGGAGATGTCCTGTCTAAGGGCAATGTGTGGTGTAAATATTATGTAGAGAATTCGGAGTGTGGAAATTAGGAGAAGGTGTGGAGTTAATAAAAGTATTAGTCAGAGGGCTGAAGAAGGGTTGTTGAGGTGGTTTGGTCATTTAGAGAGAATTGATCAAAGTAGAATGACATGGAGAGCATTTAAATCTGTAGGAGAAGGAAGGTGGGGTAGGGGTCGTCCTCGAAAAGGTTGGAAGGAAGGGGTAAGGGAAGCTTAGAGGGCGAGGGGCTTGGACTTCCAGCAAGCGTGCATGAGCGTGTTCGATAGGAGTGAATGGAGACGAATGGTATTTGGGACCTGATGAGCTGTTGGACTGTGAATAGGGTAATATTTAGTGAAGAGATTCAGGAAAACCGGTTATTTTTATATAGTCGGACTTGAGTCCTGGAAATGGGAAGTACAATGTTGCCTGCACTTTAAAGGAGGGGTTTGGGATATTAGCAGTTTGGAGGGATATGTTGTGTATCTTTATACGTATATACTTCTAAACTGTTGTGTTCTGAGCACTTCTGCAAAAACAGTGATTATGTGTGAGTGAGGTGAAAGTGATGAATGATGATGAAAGTACTTTCTTTTTGGGGATTTTCTTTCTGTTTGGGTCACCCTGCCTCGGTGGGAGACGGCCAACTTGTTAAAAAAAAATATATATATATATATATATATATATATATATATATATATATATATATATATATATATATATATATATATATATATATATATTCTAATTATTATTATTAACACATTAGCCGATTCCCACCAAGGCAGGGTGGCCCGAAAAAGAAAAACTTTCACCATCATTCACTCCATCACTGTCTTGCCAGAAAGGTGCTTTACACTACAGTTTTTAAACTGCAACATTAACACCCCTCCTTCAGAGTGCAGTCACTGTACTTCCCATCTCCAGGACTCAAGTCCGGCCTGCCGGTTTCCCTGAACCCCTTCATAAATGTTACTTTGCTCACACTCCAACAGCACGTCAAGTACTAAAAACCATTCGTCTCCATTCACTCCTATCAAACACGCTCATGCACGCTTGCTGGAAGTCCAAGTCCCTCGCACACAAAACCTCCTTTACCCCCTCCTTAGGCCGACCCCTACTCCGCCTTGCCTCCACTACAGATTTATACACTCTCGAAGTCATTCTGTTTTGTTCCATTCTCTCTACATGTCCGAACCACCTCAACCCCTCCTCAGCTCTCTGTATAATAGTTTTGGTAATCCCACACCTTCTCCTAATTTCCGAACTGCGAATTCTCTGCATTATATTCACACGACACATTGCCCTCAGACATGACATCTCCACTGCCTCCAGCCTTCTCCTTGTTGCAACATTCATCACCCATGCTTCACACCCCTTTTCCTCCAAGGACAAAGTTCTTTGTCTCCACAGACTCCTAAGTGCACCACTGACCATTTTCCCCTCATCAATTCTATGATTCACCTCATCTTTCATAGACCTATCCGCTGACACATCCACTCCCAAATATCTGAATACATTCACCTCCTCCATACTCTCTCCCTCCAATCTGATATCCAATCTTTCATCACCTAATCTTTTTGTTATCCTCATAACCTTACTCTTTCCTGTATTCACCTTTAATTTTCTTCTTTTGCTCACCCTACCAAATTCATCCACCAATCTCTGCAACTTCTCTTCAGAATCTCCCAAGAGCACAGTGTCATCAGCAAAGAGCAACTGTGACAACTCTCACTTTGTGTGTGATTCTTTATCTTTTAACTCCACGCCTCTTGCCAAGACCCTCGCATTTACTTCTCTTACAACCCCATCTATAAATATATTGAACAACCATGGTGACATCACACATCCTTGTCTAAGGTCTACTTTTACTGGGAAATAATCTCCCTCTCTCCTACATACTCTAACCTGAGCCTCACTATCCTCGTAAAATCTCTTCACTGGTTTCAGTAACCTACCTCCTACACCATACACCTGTAACATCTGCCACATTGCCCCCCTGTCCACCCTGTCATACGCCTTTTCCAAATTCATAAATGCCACAAAAACCTCTTCACTCTTATCTAAATACCGTTTAACTAAATGTTTCAGTATAAACACCTGGTCCACACACCCCCTACCTTTCCTAAAGCCTCCTTGTTCATCTGCTATCCTACTCTCTGTCTTACTCTTAATTTTTTCAGTAATAACTCTACCATACACTTTACCAGGTATACTCAACAGACTTATTCCCCTATAATTTTTGCACTCTCTTTTATCCCCTTTGCCTTTATACAAAGGAACTATGCATGCTCTCTGCCAATCCCTAGGTACCTTACCCTCTTCCATACATTTATTAAATAATAGCACCAACCGCTCCAAAACTATATCCCCACCTGCTTTTAACATTTCTATCTTTATCCCATCAATCCCGGCTGCCTTACCCCCTTTCATTTTACCTACTGCCTCACGAACTTCCCCCACACTCACAACTGGCTCTTCCTCACTCCTACAAGATGTTATTCCTCCTTGCCCTATACACGAAATCACAGCTTCACTATCTTCATCAACATTTAACAATTCCTCAAAATATTCCCTCCATCTTCCCAATACCTCTAACTCTCCATTTAATAACTCTCCTCTCCTATTTTTAACTGACAAATCCATTTGTTCTCTAGGCTTTCTTAACTTGTTAATCTCACTCCAAAACTTTTTCTTATTTTCAACAAAATTTGTTGATAACATCTCACCCACTCTCTCATTTGCTCTCTTTTTACATTGCTTCACCACTCTCTTAACTTCTCTCTTTTTCTCCATATACTGTTCCCTCCTTGTATCACTTCTACATTGTAAAAATCTCTCGTATGCTAACTTTTTCTCCCTTATTACTCTCTTTACATCATCATTCCACCAATCGCTCTTCTTCCCTCCCGCACCCACTTTCCTGTAACCACAAACTTCTGCTGAACACTCTAACACTACATTTTTAAATCTACCCCATACATCTTCGACCCCATTGCCTGTGCTCTCATTAGCCCATCTATCCTCCAATAGTTGTTTATATCTTACCCTAACTGCCTCCTCTTTTAGTTTATAGACCTTCACCTCTCTCTTCCCTTATGCTTCTATTCTCCTTGTAGCCCATCTACCTTTTACTCTCAGTGTAGCTATAACTAAAAAGTGATCTGATATATATGTGGCCCCTCTATAAACATGTACATCCTGAAGTCTACTCAACAGTCTTCTATCTACCAATACATAATCCAACAAACTACTGTCGTTACGTCATACATCATATCTTGTATACTTATCCTCTTTTTCTTAAAATATGTATTACCTATAATTAAACCCTTTTCTATACAAAGTTCAATCAAAGGGCTCCCGTTACCATTTACTCCTGGCACCCCAAACTTACCTACTACACCCTCTCTAAATGTTTCTCCAAATTGAACATTTAGGTCCTCTACCACAATTACTCTCTCACTTGGTTCAAAGGCTCCTATACATTCTCTTAACATCTCCCAAAATCTCTCTCTCTCTCCTCTACACTCCTCTCTTCTCCAGGTGCATACACGCTTATTATGACCCACTTTTCACATCCAATCCTTATTTTAATCCATATAATCCTTGAATTTACACATTTATATTCCCTCATCTCCTTCCATAACTGGTCCTTCAACATTATTGCTACCCTTTCCTTAGCTCTAACTCTCTCAGCTACTGCTGACTTATATATATATATATATATATATATATAAATATATATATATATATATATATATATATATATATATATATATATATGAACACTGATCTTTTGCTGAAGGAGACTCGAACCTACGAACCTTGGAACAAGGTACGCAGTGCTTTACCAATCTACCCACACTGGACCAATACCTTGGAGTCCAGCTTGCGCTAGACTTTGATCCAAGGTAGCCAGCTTTCAGGGAGAAGGCTTACAGCTTTTCATCTCATCCCCTGCATGCATCATATATATATATATATATATATATATATATATATATATATATATATATGTATATATATATACATATATTTATAAATATATATATATGTCGTGCCGAATATGTAAAACTGGTCAATTATCAAGAACTCATTTAAAATTAAGTCCTTTTTAAAATTTTCTCTTATACGTTTAAAGATATATTTTTTTCATTAATGGTAATGTAAAAATGTATAATTTTGCACCAAAAGAATCTGATAAAACTTACCTAACCTTATTATAACAAGAACAATTTATATTAGCCTAACCCAACTAAATGTATTGTAGATACGGTTACAATAATTTAATACTAAACAAACACAGTGAAATATATTTTTTTCGTTAGGTTCAGAATGATTTTGGCGAAATTATTGCATACACAAATTTTCACTTGTCCTATATGGCAAGATGAACGTTGCTATTTAAGCCAAGATCGCAAGTTCTGCCTATTCGGCACGACATATATATATATATATATATATATATATATATATATATATATATATATATATATATATATATATACATGTATGAGCAGGGTGACCTTCAGTGTGGATTAAAGTCGCTTCCAGGGGCCCCTCCGGGATTAAGGGCCCTCATTAGGTTCGTAGTATATCCACCCCTAGTTATAGGCATAAGGATAGGTAGAGTTAGTATGGACGGTGAGAAGTGCTAAGTGAAGTATAGTCCAAGGTGCCATAAATCTGTATTTGATAAAATGTTAACTCGACAATGTAGCTTCCGATCGGTTTCCAACTTTCAAGTTTGGGCTATAAACAGGCTTATATATCAGCTAGGCAGCTGTTGCATCAGTATCTATAATGCTAATCCCTGGGTCTAATGTTTTGTTTGTCGAATGTGATACTGTGTCGGTCTTTACCCGGCTCATGGTGTGTTTACACAGCTGTACCGAATTAGACAAGTTTAGATTTAGAAAGGATATAAGAAAGTACTGGTTTAGTAATAGGGTAATTGATGAGTGGAACAGTCTGCCTACTAGGGTTATTGAAGCTAAAACTTTGGGTTCTTTCAAATTTAGGTTGAATACATGAGAGGGGTTGGATTTGAGTGGGACTTTCACGTGAGTAAATAGGATTATCAAAGCTTATTGCTTGGGTAGCATTTATTCGGTTAGTAGGTTGAATTTGTAAAGGACCTGCCTAGTATGGGCCAACAGGCCTATTGCAGTGTTCCTCCTTTCTTATGTTATGTTCTTAGGTGTAGACTCTTCCCATGAGAATTACTTTATAAGAGAAAAAGAGAGTTATTGAGTCCTGGAGGTGGGAAGTACAGTGTCTGCACTCTGAAGGATGGGTGTTAATGTTCCAGTTTTATAACTACAGTGTAAAGCACTCTTCTGGCAAGACAGTGATGGAGTGAATGATGGTGAAAGTTTTTCTTTTTCGGGCCACCCTGTTTGTTAATATATAAAAATAATACCGACAAGTTGATAGGCAAGATACTTGTGCAACAAATAGATATTTAATCCGAAATGTATCGCCTACACAGCAGGCTTCTTTACTCAAATACAGAGGAGGCAGCAGAAGCAGTAGAGATATAAAGACGATGTAATAGGTATACAGGAAACAGAACCGGCCTCATTACTGATACTTGTGGAACCCCACTCCACACATTCACCCTTTCCGACACCTCGTCACGGGCCATCACTCGTTTCCTTCCTGTCATGTATGCCTTGATCCACTGTAGTGCTTCACCTGTTTATTCTCCTTGCTTGTGTGGTAATGTGTGACCGTGTACGCACGTACGTGTGTGTGTGTGTGTGTGTGTGTGTGTGTACTCACATATTTGTGGTTTCAGGGGTCGAGTCTTAACTCCTGCATCCCTGTACTCACCTAATTGTGGTTGCATGTGTCGATTCATAGCTCCTGGCCCCTGCCTCTTCACAGGTGTGTCTAGGAGCCCTACACTCATACACACTACGAAGACTGAGATACAAAAGATATAGCAATCTTATTTGAAGAAATATTGGACTAATGTCTCCTTATTCTCCAACTTCTCGGTTATTAAACCAATTACATCATACACACTGTATCTAGGGGCATACACCCCCGTACAGTATATCTAGGGGCATACACCCCCGTACAGTATATCTAGGGGCATACACCCCCGTACAGTATATCTAGGGGCATACACCCCCGTACAGTATATCTAGGGGCATACACCCCCGTACAGTATATCCAGGGGCATACACCCCCGTACAGTATATCTAGGGGCATACACCCCGTACAGTATATCTAGGGGCATACACCCCCGTACAGTATATCTAGGGGCATACACCCCCGTACAGTATATCTAGGGGCATACACCCCCGTACAGTATATCTAGGGGCATACACCCCCGTACAGTATATCTAGGGGCATACACCCCCGTACAGTATATCTAGGGGCATACACCCCCGTACAGTATATCTAGGGGCATACACCCCCGTACAGTATATCTAGGGGCATACACCCCGTACAGTATATCTAGGGGCATAAACCCCCGTACAGTATATCTAGGGGCATACACCCCCGTACAGTATATCTAGGGGCATACACCCCCGTACAGTATATCTAGGGGCATACACCCCCGTACAGTATATCTAGGGGCATACACCCCGTACAGTATATCTAGGGGCATAAACCCCCGTACAGTATATCTAGGGGCATACACCCCCGTAGAGTATATCTAGGGGCATACACCCCCGTACAGTATATCTAGGGGCATACACCCCCGTACAGTATATCTAGGGGCATACACCCCGGACAGGATATCTAGGGGCATACACCCCGTACAGTATATCTAGGGGCATACACCCCCGTACAGTATATCTAGGGGCATACACCCCCGTACAGTATATCTAGGGGCATACACCACCGTACAGTATATCTAGGGGCATACACCACCGTACAGTATATCTAGGGGCATACACCCCCGTACAGTATATCTAGGGGCATACACCCCCGTACAGTATATCTAGGGGCACACACCCCCGTACAGTATATCTAGGGGCATACACCCCGTACAGTATATCTAGGGGCATACACCCCCGTACAGTATATCTAGGGGCATACACCACCGTACAGTATATCTAGGGGCATACACCCCCGTACAGTATATCTAGGGGCATACACCCCGTACAGTATATCTAGGGGCATACATCAATGTATAGTATATCTAGGGGCATACACCCCCGTACAGTATATCGAGGTGTATACACCCGCGTACAGTATATCTAGGGGTATATACCCCGTACAGTATATCTAGGGGCATATACCCCCGTACAGTATACCTAGGGGCATACACCCCCGTACAGTACATCTAAGGGGATGCACCCCGTAGAGTATATCTAGGGGGATGCACCCTCGTGCAGTACATCTAGGGGGGATGCACCCCCGTACAGTACATCTAGGTGTATACTCCCCCGTACAGTATATCTAGGGGCATGTACCCCCGTACAGTATATCTAGGGGCATGCACCCCCGTACAGTATATCTAGGGGCATACACTCCAGTACAGTACATCTAAGGGGATGCACCCCCGTACAGTATACCTAGGTGTATACACCCCCGTACAGTATATATAGGGGCATGTACCCCTGTACATTATATCTAGGGGCATGTACCTCCGTTCAGTATATCTAGGGGCATGTACCCCCGTACAGTATATCTAGGGGCATACACCCCCATACAGTATATCTAGGGGCATGTACCCATGTACAGTATATCTAGGGGCATGTACCCCCGTACAGTATATCTAGGGGAATATACCCCCGTACAGTATATCTAGGGGCATGTACCCCCGTACAGTATATCTAGAGGCATGTACCCCCGTACAGTATATCTAGGGGCATGTACCCCCGTACAGTATATCTAGGGGCATATACCCCCGTACAGTATATCTAGGGGCATGTACCCCCTTACAGTATATCAAGGGGCATACACCCACAGTCTAGATATCTTGAATCCTTATATCCCCACACTGTATAGCATGGGTCCCACACTGTATATCAAGGGCCCCACACTGTATAGCAAGGTTTCCACACTGTATAGCATGGGCCCCACGCTGTATAGCAAGGGTTCCACACTGTATAGCATGGACCCCACGCTGTATAGCAAGGGTTCCACACTGTATATCAAGGATTCCACACTGTATAGCATGGGCCCCACGCTGTATAGCATGGGCCCCACGCTGTATAGCATGGGTCCCACGCTGTATAGCAAGGGTTCCACGCTGTATAGCATGGACCCCACGCTGTATAGCAAGGGTTCCACACTGAGTAGCAAGGGTTCCACACTGTATAGCATGGGCCCCACGCTGTATAGCAAGGGTTCCACACTGTATAGCAAGGGTTCCACACTGTATAGCAAGGGCCCCACGCTGTATAGCAAGAGTTCCACACTGTATAGCAAGGGTTCCACACTGTATAGCAAGGGTTCCACACTGTATAGCATGGGCCCCGCACTGTATAGCAAGGGTTTCACACTGTATAGCAAGGGTTCCACACATTATAGCATGGGTCCCACACTGTATATCAAGGGCCCCAAACCGTATAGCATGGGCCCCACACTGTATAGCAAGGGTTCACCACTGTATAACAAGGGCCCCAAACTGTATAGCATGCGTCCGACACTGTATAGCAATGGCCCCACACTGTATAGCATGGGCTCTACACTGTATAGTATGGGTTCTACACTGTATAGCATCGATCCCACACTGTATATCATCGGTCCCACACTGTATAGCAAGTTCCCCACACTGTATAGCAAGGGTTAAACACTGTATAGCATTGGTCCCACACTGTATATCAAGGGCCCCACACTGTATAGCAAGGGCTCCGCACAGTATAGCATGGGCCCCACACTGTATAGCAAGGGTTCCACACTGTATAGCAAGGGTTCCACACTGTATAGCAAGGGTTCCACACTGTATAGCAAGGGTTCCACACTGTATAGCAAGGGTTTCACACTGTATAGCATGGGTCCCACACTGTATAGCAAGGGCTCCACACTGTATAGCAAGGGTTCCACACTGTATTGCAAGGGTTCCACACGGTATAGCATGGGTCCCACACTGTATAGCAAGGGTCCTACGCTGTATAGCAAGGGTTCCACACTGTATTTCATTGGTCACACACTGTATAGCAAGGGTCCCACACTGCATATCAAGGGCCCCACACTGTATAGCAAGGTTTACACACTGTATAGCATGGGCCCCACACTGTATAGCAAGGGTTCCACACTGTATAGCATGGGCTCCACGCTGTATAGCAAGGGTTCCACACTGTATAGCAATGGTTCCACACTGTATAGCATGGGCCCCACGCTGTATAGCAAGGGTTCCACACTGTATAGCAAGGGTTCCACACTGTATAGCATGGGGCCCACACTGTATAGCATGGGGCCCACACTGTATAGCAAGGGTTCCACACTGTATAGCAAGGGTTCCACACTGTATAGCATGGGCCCCGCTCTGTATAGCAAGGGTTCCACACTGTATAGCAAGGGTTCCACACCGTATAGCATGGGTCCCACACTGTATATCAAGGGCCCCACACTGTATAGCAAGGGCCCCACACTGTAAAGCATGGGCCCCACACTGTATAGCAAGGGTTTCACACTGTATAGCATGGGCCCCACACTGTATAGCATGCGCCCCACACTGTATAGCAATGGCCCCACACTGTATAGCATTGGCCCTACACTGTATAGCATGGGTTCCACACTGAATAACATCGATCCCACTCTGTATAGCATCGGTCCCACACTGTATAGCAAGTTCCCCACACTGTATAGCAAGGGTTCCACACTGTATAGCAAGGGTTCCACACTGTATAGCATTGGTCCAACACTTTATATCAAGGGCCCCACACTGTATAGCAAGGGCCCCGCACAGTATAGCATGGGCCCCACACTGTATAGCAAGGGTTCCACACGGTATAGCAAGGGTTCCACACTGTATAGCAAGGGTTCACACTGTATAGCAAGGGTTCCACACTGTATAGCATGGGTCCCACACTGTATAGCAAGGGTCCAACACTGATTAGCAAGGGTTCCACACTGTATAGCATGGGTTCCACACTGTATAGCATGGTTCCCACACTGTATAACAAGGGTTCCACACTGTATAGCATGGGTCCCACACTATATAGCAAATGTTCCACACTGTATAGCATGGGTCCCACACTGTATAGCATGGGTAGCACACTGTATAGCAAGGGTTCCACACTGGATAGCATAGGTCCCACATTGTATAGCACGCGTCCCACACTGTATAGCATGGGACCCACACTGTGTAGCAGGGGTTCCACACTGTATAGCAGTGGTCCCACACTGTATATCAAGGGCCCCACACTGTATAGCAAGGGCCCCACTTTGTGTAGCATATGCCCCACATTGTATAGCAAGGGCCACACACTCTATAGCATTGGCCCCACACTGTATAGCAAGGGTCCTACACTGAATAGCATGGGTCCCACACTCTATAGCAAGGGCCCCACACTGTATAGCAAGGGTCCCACACTATAGAAAGTTCCTCACTGTATAGCAAGTTTCCCACACTGTATAGCAAGGGTCCCACGCTGTATAGCAAGGGTCTCACACTGTATAGCAAGGGCCCCACACTGTACAGCAAGGGCCTCACACTGTATAGCAAGGGTCCCACACTGTATATCAAGGGTCCCGCACTGTATAGCATGGGTCCCACACTGTATAGCAAGGGTCCCACACTGTATAGCATGGGTCCTACACTATATAGCAAGGGTCCCCCACTGTATAGCATGGGCCACCACTCTATATAGCAAGGGTCACACACTGTATAGCAAGGGTCCCACACTGTATAGCATGGGCCCCACACTATAGCAAGGGTCCCACAATGTATAGCAAGAGTCCCACACTGTATAGCATGCGCCCCATACTGTATAGCAAGGGCCCCACACTGCACAGCATGGGCCCCACACTGTATAGCAAGGGTTCCACTCTGCATAGCATGGGTGCCACACTGTGTAGCATGGGCCCCACACTGCATAGCAAGGGTCCCACACTGTATATCAAGGTCCCCACACTGTAAATCAAGGGTCCCACACTGTATAGCATGGGCCCCACACTATAGCAAGTGTCCCACACAGTATAGCATGGGCCCCACTTATATAGCAAGGGTCACACACTGTATAGCATGGGCCCCACACTATACTAAGGATTCCACAATGTATCGCAAGGGTCCCACACTGTATAGCATGGGCCTCAAACTGTAAATCAAGGGTCCCACACTGTATAGCAAGGATCCCACACTGTATAGCAATGGTCCCACACTGTATAGCAAGGATCCCATACTGTATAGCAAGGCTCCCACACTGTATGACAAGGCTTCCACACTGTATAGCAAGGGTCCCACACTGTATAGCAAGGCTCCCACACTGTATAGCAAAGACGCTGTTTTGTAAGGGCCCCACACTGTACATCAAACGCCCCACAATGTATAGCAAGGGTCCAAAACTGTATAGCTAGGGTTCTATAGGAACGGCCCCACACTGTATAGCAAGGGCCCCACACTGTATAGCAAGAACGCTGTATTTTAAGGGCCCCGGACTGTATATCAAACGCCCCACAATGTATAGCAAGGGCCCCAAACTGTATAGGAAGGGCCCCACACTGTATAGCAAGGACCCCACGCTGTACAGTAAGGTTCCCACACTGTATATCAAGGGCCCCCACACTGTATAATAAGGTCCCCACATTTTATATCAAGGACCCCACACTGTATAGCATGGGCCCTATACTGTATAGCAAGGGCCCCATACTGTATAGCAAGGGCCTACACTATATAGCAAGGACCCCCACACTGTGTAGCAAGGGCCCCACAATGTATAGCAAGGGCCCTACACTGTATAGCAAGGGCCCCACACTATATAGCAAGGGCCCCACACTGTATAGCAAGGGCCCCACACTGTATAGCAAGGACCCCCACGCTGTATAGAAAGGTTCCCACACTGTATATCAAGGACCCCACACTGTATAGTTAGGGCCCCGCATTGTATATCAAGGACCCCACACTGTATAGCATGGGCCCTATGCTGTATAGCAAGGGCCCTATACTGTATAGCAAGGGCCCCACACTATATAGCAAGGGCCCCACACTGTAGCAAGGGCTCCCCACCTCCACATCCTTCACACAATATATCTAATGCTATGCAGTCCCAAACTTGTCGTCTAGGGGTCCCTACAGCCCCACACAGTATAACTGACCCTACACCCATTGTAATGGGTGTAGGATCAGTTATACTATGTATAACTGACCACACAGTTATACTGTGTATAACTGTGTGGGGCTATATTCCACACAATATTAGGTCCAGTGTACACATTGGTATGTGTACACTGGACCTAATAGTGTGTGGAATATAGCGTCTAGATACACTGTGTAGGATATATGAAGTCTAAATATATACTGTGTGTGTGTGTGTGTGTGTGTGTGTGTGTGTGTGTGTGTGTGTGTGTGTGTGTGCGTGTGTGTGTTTGTGTGTGTGTGTAGGGCCCATTGAGGTGGTTTAAGGTCCCTCTGTACATTGTGTGGGAATAAATTTAGGGCCTTTAAAGACTCCGGTACATTATATCTAGGGGCCCCATACAGGATATCTAGGGACAACACAGAGTATATCAAGGGGTCCTACAGAGTATATCTAGGGATCCAAGACAGTATATCTAGGGTTCCAAAACAGTATATCTAAGGGCCCTACAAAGTATATCTTGGGTCCCCACACGGAATATCTAGGGGCCCCATACAATATACCTAGGGCCCCTATAAGGTATGTCTGGGGTCCCACAGAGTATATCTAGTGGCCCCAGACGGTCTCTCTAGGGGCCCCACACAGTCTATCTAGGGGCCCTACACTAACTAATCTGAGTTGGGCCTTATCAGCTGAAGCGTGTTGCCAATTAGCATATTAACTGTGGGTATAATCACCACGTTGAGCTGGGTGATAGGGGCCTCAACCCCCTTCCTCCCTCTCTCCTGTCCTCTATCAAGCCTTCTCCTCTCCCTTATTCCTCTCCTACTGGCCCTCTATTCAACCTCATTTCTCTCTCTCTCTCTCTATCTCTCTCTCTCTCTGGTCCGTTGTTCCATTCTTCCTCCTTCTTTCTCTCGTCTCTCCTTCCTTTCTTCCCTCCCGCTTTATAATCCCTTTCACCCTTCTTCCCTCTCTTTTTTCCTCCCATTCTTCCCTTCCACTCCTTCCATTCCACTCTCTCTCCCCCCTTTTACTCCCTCTTACCTCCATCACTCTGGCTAATACTCCCTCCCTCCCATCTTCATTTTCCCCTTTCCATCTCTACCTCCACCTTTCCAGCTCTGTCTTCAACTTTTCCTATCTTACTCCTCTCTCTTTCCTTTCTTATTCTCTCAAATGCATATATTTACTTATTTTATAATTATTTCTCTTTTAAGTCTCTCATTCTTTATATGTTATTTCCAATTTATTTGTCTTAATTAAGCATTAGACTCGTGTGCAACATCTGGGTATCTTTATTGTAGACGTTTCGCCCTCCAGTGACATTATCAGTACAAAGATATAGTAGGAAGATAGAAAAACTATATTCATGAGGTAATCAGTCCCTCAGGTAAACATGAGGTAATCAATCACTCAGGTAATCATGAGGTAATCAGTCCCTCAGGTAATCATGAGGTAATCAGTCCCTCAGGTAATCATGAGGTAATCAATCCCTCAGGTAATCATGAGGTAATCAGTCCCTCAGGTAATCATGAGGTAATCAGTCCCTCAGGTAAACATGAGGTAATCAATCCCTCAGGTAATCATGAGGTAATCAATCTCTCAGGTAATCATGAGGTAATCAGTCCCTCAGGAAATCATGAGGTAATCAATCCCTCAGGTAATCATGAGGTAATCAATCCCTCAGGTAATCATGAGGTAATCAGTCCCTCAGGTAATCATGAGGTAATCAATCCCTCAGGTAATCATGAGGTAATCAATCCCTCAGGTAATCATGAGGTAATCAATCCCTCAGGTAATCATGAGGTAATCAATCCCTCAGGTAATCATGAGGTAATCAATCCCTCAGGTAATCATGAGGTAATCAATCCCTCAGGTAATCATGAGGTAATCAGTCCCTCAGGTAATCATGAGGTAATCAGTCCCTCAGGTAATCATGAGGTAATCAATCCCTCAGGTAATCATGAGGTAATCAGTCCCTCAGGTAATCATGAGGTAATCAGTCCCTCAGGTAATCATGAGGTAATCAGTCCCTCAGGTAATCATGAGGTAATCAATCCCTCAGGTAATCATGAGGTAATCAATCCCTCAGGTAATCATGAGGTAATCAATCCCTCAGGTAATCATGAGGTAATCAGTCCCTCAGGTAATCATGAGGTAATCAGTCCCTCAGGTAATCATAAGGTAATCAATCCCTCAGGTAATCATGAGGTAATCAGTCCCTCATGTAATCATGAGGTAATCAGTCCCTCAGGTAATCATGAGGTAATCAATCCCTCAGGTAATCATGAGGTAATCAGTCCCTCAGGTAATCATGAGGTAATCAGTCCCTCAGGTAATCATGAGGTAATCAGTCCCTCAGGTAATCATGAGGTAATCAGTCCCTCAGGTAATCATGAGGTAATCAGTCCCTCAGGTAATCATAAGGTAATCAATCCCTCAGGTAATCATGAGGTAATCAGTCCCTCATGTAATCATGAGGTAATCAGTCCCTCAGGTAATCATGAGGTAATCAATCCCTCAGGTAATCATGAGGTAATCAGTCCCTCAGGTAATCATGAGGTAATCAGTCCCTCAGTTAATCATGAGGTAATCAATCCCTCAGGTAATCATGAGGTAATCAATCCCTCAGGTAATCATGAGGTAATCAGTCCCTCAGGTAATCATGAGGTAATCAGTCCCTCAGTTAATCATGAGGTAATCAGTCCCTCAGGTAATCATGAGGTAATCAGTCCCTCAGGTAATCATGAGGTAATCAGTCCCTCAGGTAATCATGAGGTAATCAGTCCCTCAGGTAATCATGAGGTAATCAGTCCCTCAGGTAATCATGAGGTAATCAGTCCCTCAGTTAATCATGAGGTAATCAGTCCCTCAGGTAATCATGAGGTAATCAGTCCCTCAGGTAATCATGAGGTAATCAGTCCCTCAGGTAATCATGAGGTAATCAGTCCCTCAGGTAATCATGAGGTAATCAGTCCCTCAGGTAATCATGAGGTAATCAGTCCCTCAGGTAATCATGAGGTAATCAGTCCCTCAGGTAATCAATCATGAAAACAATACGATAATTATGGGAAGTAGTAGTTTATATACTACAGACAGGTGAGGTGCAGCAGTGGTATCACACCTGACAAATGTGGAAGTAGGTTATGACTGAAGGTCGGGCAAGTGAAGAATTCCTTGTAATAAGACCCTATGATGTTGCTGTGGCTGACAGGAATGTAGATAAATGTTTCTGAGAACCATGGTTCTCAGAACCATTTGTCTACAAGAATCTGAAAGTTCAGGACTATGGTGCTCTTCAACCCCAAGACTGAGAGACTGACTACCTCATCCATTGTATGCAGTTCTACTGTCTTCCCATAATATCCTTGAATTTCTACTGATAAAGCCACTGGATGGCGACAAGTCTTCCATAAAGTTACCCAGATCTTGCACATGTCCGTAATTCTTCATGATGTCGGTTCTGTTTACATGTACATTTAGTCTCTTAACTCTCAATCATTTCTGTGGATGCTGTCGGTTTGTGGTAGATTCCCGGTTGTCAGGTGTTTAGGTTAGGTTAGGTTAGGTTAGGTTATGTTAGGTTAGGTTAGGTCTTGTTAGGTTAGGTTAGGTTAGGTTAGGTCTTGTTAGGTTAGGTTAGGTTAGGATAGGTCTTGTTAGGTTAGGTTAGGTTAGGTTAGGTTAGGTTAGGTTAGGTCTTGTTAGGTTAGGTTAGGTCTTGTTAGGTTAGGTCTTGTTAGGTTAGGTTAGGTTATGTCTTGTTAGGTTAGGTTAGGTCTTGTTAGGTTAGGTCTTGTTAGGTTAGGTTAGGTTAGGTTAGGATAGGTCTTGTTAGGTTAGGTTAGGTTAGGTTAGGTTAGGTCTTGTTAGGTTAGGTTAGGTCTTGTTAGGTTAGGTTAGGTTAGGTTAGGTTAGGTTAGGTTAGGTCTTGTTAGGTTAGGTTAGGTCTTGTTAGGTTAGGTTAGGTTAGGTTAGGTTAGGTTAGGTCTTGTTAGGTTTGATTAGGTTAGGTTAGGTTAGGTTAATTAGGTTAGGTTAGGTTTTGTTTAATTAGGTTAAGTTTGGGGGGAGTAGGTTAGGTTCGGTTAGATTAGGTTAGGTTAGGTCTCGTTAGGTTAGGTTAGGTTACATTTTGCAACATTTGATTAGGCTGGGTTAAGTTTTTGTTAAATTCGGTTAGATTAACTCTAATTAAGTTTGCATAGGTTAGGTCACGTTCGATTAGGTCAGGCCAGATCAAGGCAAGTCAGGTAAGGTCAAGTTAGGCTAGGCTAGGTGAGGTCAAATGAGGTCAAGTTAGGTCAGATCAGGTTAAATCAAGTTAGGTCGTCCCTTATCCATCAAAAATATCACTTACTGTAAATCACAACGTAAATAAAAGACAGTGAAAATAACTAACGTAATCGTAATGACACGATTGTAAACAAACCATACCACGGGTGGGGTTTGAACTCGCGGTCAGTCTCAAAGCTGAGATTAAGACACATGTGCAACATCTGGGTATCTTTATTGTAGACGTTTCGCCCTCCAGTGGCTTCATCAATACAAATTCTAGGACATAACTTGAAGACAGTAGAACTATGTACAGAACTATGAGGGACTGATTACCTCATCTTCTGTACATAGTTCTACTGTCTTCAAGTTATGTCCTTGAATTTGTATTGTTGAAGCCACTGGAGGGCGAAACGTCTACAATAAAGATACCCAGATGTTGCACATGTGTCTTAATCTCATCTTGTCGGTATTATATACCATTCGTACACAACTTGTCAGACACTGCAACATCATGGAATCTTAATTCTGAGGACATGTACATAACCTTCACAACTACGACAACTACTACTACTACAACTAACCCATCTCTTTGGGAAGGACCTACTTCCACTGGGGAATCCCGCCCACCAGTGAATTTGCCCTCGTCTGCTTCACCTGACGTTACTATATAAGCGCCAGGATTCTTTCTTCTGCTTCAGAATCTCCACGACTATGGTGCTGTTCGCACCTACTCCTAGGTTGAGGGACTGATTACCTCATCTTCTGTACATAGTTCTACTGTCTTCAAGTTATGTCCTAGAATTTGTATTGTTGAAGCCACTGGATGGCGAAACGTCTACAATAAAGATACCCAGATGTTGCACATGTGTCTTAATCTCATCTTGTCGGTATTATATACCATTCGTACACAACCAGTCTCAAAGCTCCAGACCGACGGGTTAGACAGAGGTCTACTGAGCTCAGAGTCACATACGTCAGATTTTCACTGTTTAAGCTGTCTTCAACAGTCACCTTTTCACTGTCACTACAACACTGATGTGTGTGTAAGATAATGAGTTTAAATTTAACCTTATTTTCTCCTTTCCACTGAAATTCTCCCACCTTCTCTACCCCAGTGGGTTTCTTCAGTCACATACAGAGGCAGTACGGTAGTAAAGATGAGACAATCAGTCTATCAAATTTTGGAGAAATAATTCATTCGTATTAATCTTGGTATAATTACCGACAATATGTTAAGTATAAGGACAAAAGCAACTAATGTGATATTTTACTGTGGCAACATTTCGCTCTCCAGGAGCGTTATTAAGCCGTTACCGGCTTGATAAAGCCGGTAACGGCTTTATTAACAACGTTGTTTGCATTTCGTCTGTAGCAGAGAATAACTCGGGGCCTCCTACGAGAGAATAACTCGGGGCCTCCTACGAGAGAATAACTCGGGGCCTCCTACGAGAGAATAACTCGGGGCCTCCTACGAGAGAATAACTCGGGGCCTCCTACGAGAGAATAACTCGGGGCCTCCTACGAGAGAATAACTCGGGGCCTCCTACGAGAGAATAACTCGGGGCCTCCTACGAGAGAATAACTCGGGGCCTCCTACGAGATAATAAATCGGGGCCTCCTACGAGAGAATAACTCGGGGCCTCCTACGAGAGAATAACTCGGGGCCTCCTACGAGAGAATAACTCGGGGCCTCCTACGAGAGAATAACTCGGGGCCTCCTACGAGAGAATAACTCGGGGCCTCCTACGAGAGAATAACTCGGGGCCTCCTACGAGATAATAAATCGGGGCCTCCTACGAGAGAATAACTCGGGGCCTCCTACGAGAGAATAACTCGGGGCCTCCTACGAGAGAATAACTCGGGGCCTCCTACGAGAGAATAACTCGGGGCCTCCTACGAGAGAATAACTCGGGGCCTCCTACGAGAGAATAACTCGGGGCCTCCTACGAGAGAATAACTCGGGGCCTCCTACGAGAGAATAACTCGGGGCCTCCTACGAGAGAATAACTCGGGGCCTCCTACGAGAGAATAACTCGGGGCCTCCTACGAGAGAATAACTCGGGGCCTCCTACGAGAGAATAACTCGGGGCCTCCTACGAGAGAATAACTCGGGGCCTCCTACGAGAGAATATCTCGGGGCCTCCTACGAGAGAAACACTGTACCTGAGGAATGATACACTGGTCACATATTTACTTACCTGCTGTACGTGCTGCCTGAGCCAGCAGGTGTAGAGGGAACAGCGGCAGCAGGTGTCTTAACGATATGTGTTTCCACGCGTACCGGGGATCGAACAACGAACCTCAGAGTGTGAGCTGAGTGCGCTACCGAGCGACGAGGTTATTAACTGAAGAGAAATCGAGCCTCCGGCAGTTCTTGCGCCGGGTAACCCTTATGGGTTTAGCACATCACAAAAATATTAACATTCTTAGAATATGTGAGAAATCACGAAAGGGCTTGGAATTTCATTTTTCTCTTCAACATTCCCGCAGTGAAAAGCAGGGGCGCCACGAGTATACTGAAAAAGAAAATAAGTGTCAGGGGTCAAAGACTGTTCAACTGCCTCCCAGCATTCATAAGGGGGATTACCAATAGACCCCTGGCTCTCTTCGAGAAGGCGCCGGACAAGCACCTGAAGTCAGTACCCGACCAGCCGGGCTGTGGTTCGTACATCAGTTTGCACGAGGCCAGCGGCAGCAACCTGATGGATCAGACCCTGGTCCACCATGAGGCCTGGTCTCAGACCAGGCCGCGGGGGCGCTGACCGCCAAAACTCTTCATTTTAATTCAATCTTCTGTTTCTCCCAACCTTCACTAGTGTATATACTGGCGCCCTTACCTTCGTGTGTTAGTGTGAGGCTTGTTAATGGACCAAGTTAGACCGAAACGTCGTAATAAGTATCTTTGTGCTGGTTGTGTATTGTTTCGGTCATGGTATTGTGCCTAATATATTCTGATCAAGGGTTATTATTCCCTTCTTCATTATATGTTAATTACCCTTTAAAACATGAGTTGCTGACGGCGAAAGGATTCTAACTCACTTCCAACAAAAAACTGAACAATTTACGAAATAACGCAGTTGAGTAGTTTTATACACACGAATATAGTGTATACTGGATGTAAGATTTTCATGTTCTCTTACGTGTTTATGAGAAAGGAATTATAGCAATCTTGGCAGTGTGCGAAACGATTAACATGGCTACGTTTCACTCACGTGACTAAACGGTATTACCTCCCTGGGTAGTTGCTAACTACCAGTTATTATTTTGTTATTGTTTATACTATTTTACTACTACTACTATTACTACTACTACTACTACTACTGCTACAACTATTACTACTACAGTATCTAATACAACGACTACTATTACAACTATTACTATAATTACTACTAGTATGACTATTGCTACTACTACTACTACCCTATTACTACTACTACTATTGCTACTATTACTACTACTATTGCTACTACTACTGCTACTACTATTACTACTACTACTACTGCTGCTACTATTACTACTACTACTATTACTACTACTACTATTACTACTACTACTACTACTACTATTACTACTACTACTATTGTGATATAGTTCAGCAGGGCTTGTGAGGTCTCTGGGGAGACTTAATTATATGGTCACCTTGCCTTGGCAAGTGGCTAAGCAGCCACGCCTTTTCGGCTTAAGTCTCAGCTCCTTTGTTCGTCACTGGCGACAGATCTCGGCGTCAGGTCGTAACATGTGGTGCACACCCCACTGTGGAGGGTGCTTGGACCAGCATATAAGCCCAAGGAAGAGCATGATTGAGGGACAGCACACACCACACAGACCAGCACACCGTACAGCGGGAGCATCGACACCATGCCCAGCCCTTCTAGGGTAGGGTAGGTGCCTGAGCCAGGGCTTTCAGCTCACAAGACTGTCATTCACATTAGCCCCCCTGGGGAGGGGATGGCAGACCAGAGAGGCCTAGCTTCTCCCTACGAGCCCCGTGAGGACGGGGAATGTGGCTAGGCCTGGGGACAGTTGGTCCCGGAGATGAGTACGATCGACACCACGCCCAGCCCTTCTAGGGTGGGGTTGGTGCCTGAGCCCGAGCTTGTAGCTCACAAGATGAGGGGGTACTTGTGCCTCCTCCCATGGAAGACTTAGGTCTCAGACACTCCCTAGACAGGGAGCCAGTGCCGGGCCACCAATTGGAAAAGGCCCGGGCCGGGAAAATACCGGCGAACCTTCAACAACAATGATCGAGGGACTTCGAGCGGAGCTGCTGCTGGGGTGCAGGGCTCGGGAGAAGGCTGCTGAAGTCTCTGAAGGAGGCTGTTGGAGACATTGGGCAGAGTACTGGCTTGGAGCAGTACTCGTGCTGTATAGGTCTTGGGACCTGTGGCTTAGTTATGTGGTGAACTGTCCTCTGAACCATATTGTAAGTTACATCCATTTTCGTCTCACTGCTTATGTGTATCGTCCCCATTTATCTAAACACAACAATGTACTCCTGTTCCAAAATATATTATTGTACAAGGACTTAATAATAAACTGTGTTCGGGTTGAATAGTAATATTCACTGTCCCCGTTATTTACTCATTTCTCCATTTATTTTATTTCCAGTAGTGAGAGGGTGAGTAGTGTGGTGAGTAGAGTGATGAGAGGTGATGGTATAGTCTGGTATAGTCACCAGTGAGAGGTGATGGTATAGTCTGGTATAGTCACCAGTGAGAGGTGATGGTATAGTCTGGTATAGTCACCAGTGACCTTACATTAGTGTGGTGAGTAGAGTGATGAGAGGTGATGGTATAGTCTGGTATAGTCACCAGTGACCTCACATTAGTGTGGTGAGTAGAGTGATGAGAGGTGATGGTATAGTCTGGTATAGTCACCAGTGACCTCACATTACTTACCTCCGCTATCATCTCTCCAACCACCTCGCCTACCACCTCGCCTACTACCTCGCCTTCCACCTCGCCTACCACCTCGCCTACTACCTCGCCTACCACCTCGCCTACCACCTCGCCTACCACCTCGCCTACCACCTCGCCTACCACCTCGCCTACCACCTCGCCTACCACCTCGCCTACCACCTCGCCTTCCACCTCGCCTGCCACCTCGCCTACCACCTCGCCTACCACCTCGCCTACCACCTCGCCTGCCACCTCGCCTGCCACCTCGCCTACCACCTCGCCTACCACCTCGCCTACCACCGCCTACCACCTCGCCTGCCACCTCGCCTACCACCTCGCCTGCCACCTCGCCTACCACCTCGCCTGCCACCTCGCCTGCCACCTCGCCTGCCACCTCGCCTACCACCTCGCCTACCACCTCGCCTACCACCTCGCCTACCACCTCGCCTACCACCTCGCCTGCCACCTCGCCTACCCCCTCGCCTCCCCCCTCGCCTGCCACCTCGCCTACCACCTCGCCTACCATCTCGCCTGCCACCTCGCCTGCCACCTCGCCTACCACCTCGCCTTCCACCTCGCCTGCCACCTCGCCTACCACGTCGCCTACCACCTCGCCTACCACCTCGCCTACCACCTCGCCTGCCACCTCGCCTACCACCTCGCCTGCCACCTCGCCTGCCACCTCGCCTACCACCTCGCCTGCCACCTCGCCTACCACCTCGCCTACCACCTCGCCTACCACCTCGCCTACCACCTCGCCTTCCACCTCGCCTACCACCTCGCCTACCACCTCGCCTACCACCTCGCCTACCACCTCGCCTACCACCTCGCCTACCACCTCGCCTACCACCTCGCCTTCCACCTCGCCTTCCACCTCGCCTACCACCTCGCCTACCACCTCGCCTACCACCTCGCCTACCACGGCGCCTACCACCTCGCCTATCACTTCGCCTACCACCGCCTACCACCTCGCCTACCACCTCGCCTACCACCTCGCCTGCCACCTCGCCTACCACCTCGCCTACCACCTCGCCTACCACCTCGCCTGCCACCTCGCCTACCACCTCGCCTACCACCTCGCCTACCACCTCGCCTGCCACCTCGCCTACCACCTCGCCTACCACCTCGCCTACCACCTCGCCTTCCACCTCGCCTTCCACCTCGCCTACCACCTCGCCTACCACGGCGCCTACCACCTCGCCTATCACTTCGCCTAACACCGCCTACCACCTCGCCTACCACCTCGCCTACCACCTCGCCTACCACCTCGCCTACCACCTCGCCTACCACCTCGCCTGCCACCTCGCCTGCCACCTGGCCTACCACCTCGCCTGCCACCTCGCCTACCACCTCGCCTGCCACCTCGCCTACCACCTCGCCTACCACCTCGCCTACCACCTCGCCTTCCACCTCGCCGACCACCTCGCCTGCCACCTCGCCTGCCACCTCGCCTACCACCTCGCCTTCCACCTCGCCTGCCACCTCGCCTTCCACCTCGCCTACCACCTCGCCTGCCACCTCGCCTGCCACCTCGCCTACCACCTCGCCTACCACCTCGCCTACCACCTCGCCTACCACCTCGCCTGCCACCTCGCCTACCACCGCCTACCACCTCGCCTACCACCTCGCCTTCCACCTCGCCTACCACCTCGCCTACCACCTCGCCTACCACCTCGCCTGCCACCTCGCCTACCACCGCCTACCAACTCGCCTACCACCTCGCCTACCACCTCGCCTTCCACCTCGCCTGCCACCTCGGCTACCACCTCGCCTGCCACCTCGCCTCCCACCTCGCCTGCCACCTCGCCTACCACCTCGCCTACCACCTCGCCTACCACCTCGCCTGCCACCTCGCCTGCCACCTCGCCTGCCACCTCGCCTGCCACCTCGCCTACCACCTCGCCTACCACCTCGCCTACCACCTCGCCTACCACCTCGCCTACCACCTCGCCTGCCACCTCGCCTCCCACCTCGCCTACCACCTCGCCTACCACCTCGCCTACCACCTCGCCTACCACCTCGCCTACCACCTCGCCTGCCACCTCGCCTACCACCGCCTACCACCTCGCCTACCACCTCGCCTACCACCTCGCCTTCCACCTCGCCTGCCACCTCGCCTACCACCTCGCCTGCCACCTCGCCTGCCACCTCGCCTGCCACCTCGCCTGCCACCTCGCCTGCCACCTCGCCTACCACCTCGCCTACCACCTCGCCTACCACCTCGCCTACCACCTCGCCTTCCACCTCGCCTGCCACCTCGCCTACCACCTCGCCTGCCACCTCGCCTACCACCTCGCCTGCCACCTCGCCTACCACCTCGCCTGCCACCTCGCCTGCCACCTCGCCTGCCACCTCGCCTACCACCTCGCCTGCCACCTCGCCTGCCACCTCGCCTACCACCTCGCCTACCACCTCGCCTACCACCTCGCCTACCACCTCGCCTACCACCTCGCCTACCACCTCGCCTGCCACCTCGCCTACCACCTCGCCTGCCACCTCGCCTACCACCTCGCCTACCACCTCGCCTGCCACCTCGCCTACCACCTCGCCTACCACCTCGCCTGCCACCTCGCCTACCACCTCGCCTGCCACCTCGCCTACCACCTCGCCTGCCACCTCGCCTACCACCTCGAATGCCACCTCGCCTACCACCTCGCCTACCACCTCGCCTACCACCTCGCCTGCCACCTCGCCTGCCACCTCGCCTGCCACCTCGCCTACCACCTCGCCTACCACCTCGCCTTCCACCTCGCCTACCACCTCGCCTACCACCTCGCCTTCCACCTTGCCTACCACCTCGCCTACCACCTCGCCTACCACCTCGCCTACCACCTCGCCTACCACCTCGCCTGCCACCTCGCCTACCACCTCGCCTACCACCTCGCCTACCACCTCGCCTGCCACCTCGCCTGCCACCTCGCCTACCACCTCGCCTACCACCTCGCCTACCACCTCGCCTACCACCTCGCCTACCACCTCGCCTGCCACCTCGCCTACCACCTCGCCTACCACCTCGCCTACCACCTCGCCTACCACCTCGCCTGCCTATCCCCTGCTGCCTACTTCCTCCGTTTACTCATATATTCTCCAATTACTCCTAGCATCACATACCCCCCTACATGACACTATTACTACTACTACTATTGCTACTGCTACTACTACTACTATTACTACTACTGTTGCTACTACTACTACTGCTACTACTACTATTACTATTACTACTACTGTTGCTACTACTACTACTGCTACTACTACTACTACTGCTACCACTACTACTACTCTATTACTACTACTGTTGCTACTACTACTACTACTGCTACCACCTTACTCACTACCCCTATTACTACCACTGCCTTGCTACCACTACCTGCTTACCACCATCTTACTACCACCACTGCTGCACCACCTACCACCACTGCTACCACCACCACTGACACACCACCACTGCTGCCACCACCACTCTACCACTGCCACCACCACCACCACACACTCCATTACACCACTGCTGCCACCTACCACCACTCCACCTGCCTACCACCACTACTACTCCCCATTACTACTACTGTTGCTACCACCTCCTCACCTACCTGCCACCACCACCTACCACTAATCCATTACACATCACTGCTGCCACCACTACCTACCACTATTCATACTACCTACCACTGCTCGCCACTACCACTACCTACCACCACCGCCACCACCACCACCACCTTCCACTACCACTGCTGCTGCCACCACCTACCACCACCACCACCAACCGCGGTGCACTCACCACCACCATCCACCTACCACCTGCCACCACCACCACCGTCTGCTTACCACCTACCACTTGCCACCACCACCACCTGCTGCACCACCACCACCGTGGCACCACCATATCACTCACCACCACCATACTCACTACCTGCTACTACTAACTACTGTTGCCACTACTACTAATGCCTACTACCTACTAATGCCACTAACTACCTACTGCTGCCACATACTACCACCAATTACCATACTACTGCCACCACACCACTCACCACTACCTACCACTACTACCACCTGCCTACTACCACCACTCCACTTCATGCGCTTACACCTACTGCACTGCCACCACCACCTTACCACACACCACCAACGTTGCACTCCACCACTCACCACTACACCTACCACCTGCCACCTACCACCACCACCTTACCTGCCACCTACTCACCACTACACCACTGGCTGCTGGCACCACTTAGCACCTACCACCGCTACCACTTACCACCTTACCGCTACCACCACCACCATCCACTCCACCACTGCTTGCCACTACCTACCTGCAGCACACACCTACCTACCTACCTGCTACCAACTACCTACCTACCACTCCACCTACTCTGCCCTTGCCTACCACCTACCGTGGCCACCTACCACCTACCTATTACCTACCTGCTTCTTGTTTGGCCACTACCACCCCACCACTACCACCTATATTACTACTTCTGTTACTACTACTACTGCTGCTACTACTACTACTACTACTGCTACTACTACTACTACTACTGCTACTACTACTACTACTATTACTACTACTGTTACTACTACTACTACTACTAATAATAATAATAATAATAATAACAATAATAATCATAATAATAATCATAATCATAATAATCATAATAATAACAATAACCTGACTAATACATATAATAATACATCAATCTTGGTAATAATCATCATCACAATCGTAATAATACAATCCTATTAATAATAATAATAATAATAATAATAATAATAATATAATAATAATAATCATATTAATCATAATAATAATACAATACACAATAATTATAATAATAATCATAATAATCATAATAATCATAATCAGCAATCATAATAATAATAATAACAACAATAATAATATAATACAACAATCATAAGTAATCATAATCATAATAATAACAACAATAATAATCATAATAATAACAATAACAACAACAATAATCATAATAGTAAGTAATAACAATAATAATAAGTCATAATAATAACAATAATAATAGTAATAATACAACAATCATAACAACAATAACAACAATTAATAATAATCATAATCAATAAGAATCATAACAATAAGTAATAATTGTAATAACACATAATAATGGATAACAATAATCAGAATTAATACTCATAATAACTCATAATCAATATACATCATGCAATACACCACTATACACAATAACCACACAATAATACACACTACAACAATAATAATAATAATATAATCACAATAACAATAATAATAATTAATCACAACTAATAATAATCATAACAATACTTATAATAATCATAAGAAAAATAACAACCAATTGGCACAACAACAACAACAATACACACACACAATAAACACAATTGGTACACACAATTGTA